>NW_015150528.1:1270390-1340620 GCF_000732505.1 Cyprinodon variegatus | reverse complement strand
TTCCTATCACATGTTCACATGTTCCTCAACTAATTTGTGCTTCTTTTCCTTCTTGCAGTTTCTTTTGCTAATTTTTATTATTTCGTTTAGCAAAAAAAGCATTCCCACTTTGCTGTTTCTGTGAAACAGCTTTTTCTAGTTTTAGTTAGGGTCCTTTGTGTATGTATATGTATATATGTATGGACGGTGTGTGTATTCTTTGCCTCAAAAGTAATACTTCAGAGATGATGAAATCATGAGGAATTCACCCTGTATTTTCCCTGGAAGATTGTCAGAGTTGGATCAAATGTGTCCTCCAGCAAGTAGCCCTTCGCGTCATTATGTTTTCTAAGTCTTATCCTGAAAAGGCGGTTAACTCAGCTGATGTAATCACGTGCTGTGCATTCACTGCTAAACATAAACTTTTGTAATCCTTTCATTTGCTGTGTCCATCTGTTATTCACACTCTGTCTACAGAGTCACAAACCTATTAACTCTAGATTATTCTCTAAATTAAAGATCAGTGAGTGTAAGAGTTGATATGTATAAGTTGAGGTACATTTTTGCAAACATCTTTACAATTGTATATAAAGCATAGCAGGGTTAGGAGTCAGAGTCGAAGAGGGTTTTGTAGTCATACTGCAGTATAGCAGTATTGGGTAAAGGTTGTGATGCTGTTGGGAACCAACCATCTTAAAATTACTATCTTGTTCTGTAGCTGGCTGCATGTGTAATAAACATACAGCCAACTTTACACATCGTGTAAAGTTCTTTCACCACTGCTCACCAAGTTACTTAAACTTTCAAAACGTAATGGTGCACAACATAATTTAAGAAAAATCAGGGCTGGAGTTAAAAAAAAATATTTTGCAAGCTGAGTGTAAAAAATTGTGTATTATATACTAGAAACTGCCAAACCAGAAAATGATTCCTGTGGTTATAAATCAATGGCTTTGTTTATTCATTTTGCATTAGTTAAATTGTATTGATGCCTAAGATGACTGAAAAAATGTCATACTGTGAAAACTTTGACCTATATTTTTGTTTTGCTTTATCAAACCTAAATATTGAGTCAAAATTGAACTCAACCCTTTTTTTAACAACGTCAAAAAGGACATTGTGTTTGCACGTTTACATTGCATGTCACAATGGCAGTCAATCACAGGTATAAAAGTGAAATTTGCATAAAATGTGATTGGAAGCATAATTCCACTCACACACCTTAATCCCTGAGTAGTTTCTGTAATCTCTACTGTTCTCCAGCTCAGCAGGACATGGCTGACAAATGTGCTGCTCCTTCACCTGGAACATATTAACTTATGAAGCTACGATGCAAGAATACCAGCACTACTCCCAACATTGTCAAATTGTTTGTTTTAGTTACAGCAGTTAAGCCCTTCTTCTTTGCAGGGAAATCATTTATGTTTTTTACAGGTTTTTTTGTACTATTGTGAACCTGGGGCTCACCTCTTGCCTCCTCCAATTACCCTGTACAGCAAAACACAGCACCTACAGGATACCACACCAATTAATAACATCCCTTGACCCCTTTTAGGCAATTGTTAGACTTAGACTTAGACTTGACTTTATTAATCCCTTGGGATTACTCCCTTCGGGAAATTGTATTTCCAGTAGCAGGAAAAAAATTGCACATACAATGTTGTTGTGTAGTCGTCTCAAATTGGCTTCAACTCAGCCAAAATTTCAGCTGATTTTTTTTTAACCCTCACAACCCTTTGCTACTTAGAGGTTAGAGTAGGGATTCCTTTTGGTTGTGATTTTAAAATATTATAGATGTGAAAAGACATACTGCAGTTGGGTTAAATAGAAACGTATTAAATAATTCAGATTACATAAATGTACCACTATGAAACAGATTGCCCTGTGTGGCAATGGCAGTATATCCTTTCCCCCAAAAAATTTTTAGAAAATGCCACCAAAGTTGTTGTTGCCAAGTAACCTTACAGTAAGGCGCATAAAAGAGACAACCTGCACTAAAAAAATAACTGTAAGATTTCTAAGACTTCAGACTTGAATGCACTGTATGAGCCATATGTAATGACTGAATGTGCAACTGACTTCATAAATTTCTGCGAGGTCACCAAACTACAAACAAGTGCTTTAATTATGCTGCTCCCAGTCAGGAGAGCCTTGATCCATAAACTTTTTTTAAGTTTTTCCTCTTAGTCTTCAATACATTTCTATGAAAGAACAATTGTGTGTTCATTCACGGAGGCATGGGAATTCATAGCCTTATATGGAATTATAGGGGCAGTAATTATGCAGATTTACATTTCTAAGATACAGGTGTTCACTCACAGATGGATTGCATCATGCTTTAATGATCATTTACGATTTTCTATTGAAGTTAAGAATGTTTTTTAAATCCGAAGTGTTGTGTTCGTAAAAGCCCACGGTAGGTGAAAAAATAAGATAAATTTATGACAGGAAGACAAAAATGTTGCTGCATGAGGTTCAATGACTGCACCCTTCAAGACTAAGACCGGAAACAAGAACAGACCTTCTAAGACCATAATTAAGATGAAGACCAGACCTTCCTCTGACCTAGACCAAAAAAACAAACAAGACCAAGATCAGTTCTTCTATGACCAAGACAATCCATGAGAGATACCAAAAAGAAGACTGAGGCTGAATTGCAAATATGCAGTAATATGTTAATCTTACTGTTTTTATGTATTTTTTTTACTGTTTTCAAGGCTGCACTTATATTGTCTAGAGCTTTTCTGAACAAAATTAATTTTTCTTTACATTTGTGTACAAAATGACAAAATAAATCTGTCTAAGTCTAAGAATGTTTAGAATTTCTACAAAAGTTTAAAAAAGGAACAATGGTAATGAATTCATTTTGTTCTGTCCTTTAAACTCAAACTTGTGGCTTTGGTGACCAAAACACTGACCAGTGACAAAACATATTCCTTTTAGACCAAAACAAACATTTAACTGCAATAACCACTTTTGAAGTCTAACAGGATAACACTAAGACAAGAAAACAAGTTTACTGTACATGAAAAAAAAAAAATAAAAAAATAGTGCTTGGCAACATTAATGTAGTGCTCCATACACCCAGTTTATACAGTTTATCTGCATTTGGAGGGTGTTACACGTTAATCTACATACCTGAGGCTGGAATAACAAACATAAACCTTATTTTGCTCATGAATGCTTAATGTCACCAAATTATTTCAACTGAACTTATGTTGTTGGATATGCTGAATTCGATTTTAATTTCATTTGGCATGCTTTGCATTTACATTTCATAAATGTAAATGAATTCAGGCAGATGCAAATTTATAGTATTTGCTATTTGTTAGTCTTCAACATATCTGTGGATTAAAGTTCTCGTCCTTAAATTCATGACAAGAACTATTTCTAATAATAACAGAACTCTGAATCATCCAGTTTAAGTAGAGGCTGTTTCTTGACGCCGTGTTGATGTTTGCTCTCTATGAGCAAACACTGCACTGCTCCAGGCCCTAAGCCACAGAAAAAGCAGATATACATTTTTTATGTATTCAGTTTGTATCTGCAAACTGCACATTTTTTTACAGTAACATTTGACTCTTTAATGAGACATCGTCCTTGGATCCAGCGCTCTGTGTCACAGCTTGCTCCACACTTGACTGAGAGAGATTTGAAAACTGCTTGAAGGCAGCAGACGATAACAGGAAGTACAGAGATACCACTTGATCCAAATGGACTGTTCTCATGAATAATAATGTGTGTGAATCATTTAGATTTCACAGGCAAAGACAAATTTCCTATCAAAAGACCAAGTCTTCTTCACCTACAAGCTAATGAGAGGCTTAGAGGCTTCAAGGGCAGCTAATTACTGAGCTCTAGATCAAAACATCTATCTGCAAGTCTTGTTGGAGGAACAATTGTGAATTAGTCATTATGAGAGTTAAAAACAGCCATTACCAATGTTCTTCTGCAATACTGGATAAGCATTCAAAAATGTTTAATTTTTGATTTGAATAGTGTTTCTATTATCAATAGAAATTTTTGTGAAATAGGGGAGGGGTTCAATTTTCGCTTGAGGTGAGTTTTAAGATTTTTGTTGAATACAAAAATGCTTATCAGTGTTTTACACAATCTTTACTTAGTAAAGGTGCTTAAAAGGCCCCGGAGAAATATGACAAGGACATTGCATTGTTGCATGTTTAAATGCAATGTTTGCAGCTATGTTGGAGGGTGCTTCAGGGCATGCTGGTGTGGGCTGCTTACTCAGCTGGGATGTGGAGTGGGAGCTCCGGCTAACTGCAGCCGTAACGTCAGTCAGTCAGTTTGTCATTATCCATTAATTATTTTAACACAGAAAAATAATTTTGAGATGACTTTCAGAAAAAAAGTACACCACCAAACTTCACCTGTGTAGTCAGTTTGTAAAGAAATAACCTGCTTTTAAATCGGCAACAAAGCGGTTAGAGCCCTGGGTTCAGGTCATTATGGGCTGTGTGCTGACCCAGGATATGGTACATAATCTCTGCCTAACCGCAGCTGTAACATCAGCCAGTCAATTGGTCATTATTAGTGATTACAATGCAGAAATATAACTGCAATAACTTGTGTAATAACTAAGGNCCAGTTTATACAGTTTATCTGCATTTGGAGGGTGTTACACGTTAATCTACATACCTGAGGCTGGAATAACAAACATAAACCTTATTTTGCTCATGAATGCTTAATGTCACCAAATTATTTCAACTGAACTTATGTTGTTGGATATGCTGAATTCGATTTTAATTTCATTTGGCATGCTTTGCATTTACATTTCATAAATGTAAATGAATTCAGGCAGATGCAAATTTATAGTATTTGCTATTTGTTAGTCTTCAACATATCTGTGGATTAAAGTTCTCGTCCTTAAATTCATGACAAGAACTATTTCTAATAATAACAGAACTCTGAATCATCCAGTTTAAGTAGAGGCTGTTTCTTGACGCCGTGTTGATGTTTGCTCTCTATGAGCAAACACTGCACTGCTCCAGGCCCTAAGCCACAGAAAAAGCAGATATACATTTTTTATGTATTCAGTTTGTATCTGCAAACTGCACATTTTTTTACAGTAACATTTGACTCTTTAATGAGACATCGTCCTTGGATCCAGCGCTCTGTGTCACAGCTTGCTCCACACTTGACTGAGAGAGATTTGAAAACTGCTTGAAGGCAGCAGACGATAACAGGAAGTACAGAGATACCACTTGATCCAAATGGACTGTTCTCATGAATAATAATGTGTGTGAATCATTTAGATTTCACAGGCAAAGACAAATTTCCTATCAAAAGACCAAGTCTTCTTCACCTACAAGCTAATGAGAGGCTTAGAGGCTTCAAGGGCAGCTAATTACTGAGCTCTAGATCAAAACATCTATCTGCAAGTCTTGTTGGAGGAACAATTGTGAATTAGTCATTATGAGAGTTAAAAACAGCCATTACCAATGTTCTTCTGCAATACTGGATAAGCATTCAAAAATGTTTAATTTTTGATTTGAATAGTGTTTCTATTATCAATAGAAATTTTTGTGAAATAGGGGAGGGGTTCAATTTTCGCTTGAGGTGAGTTTTAAGATTTTTGTTGAATACAAAAATGCTTATCAGTGTTTTACACAATCTTTACTTAGTAAAGGTGCTTAAAAGGCCCCGGAGAAATATGACAAGGACATTGCATTGTTGCATGTTTAAATGCAATGTTTGCAGCTATGTTGGAGGGTGCTTCAGGGCATGCTGGTGTGGGCTGCTTACTCAGCTGGGATGTGGAGTGGGAGCTCCGGCTAACTGCAGCCGTAACGTCAGTCAGTCAGTTTGTCATTATCCATTAATTATTTTAACACAGAAAAATAATTTTGAGATGACTTTCAGAAAAAAAGTACACCACCAAACTTCACCTGTGTAGTGTGTGCTGACCCAGGATATGGTACATAATCTCTGCCTAACCGCAGCTGTAACATCAGCCAGTCAATTGGTCATTATTAGTGATTACAATGCAGAAATATAACTGCAATAACTTGTGTAATAACTAAGGCGCAATCACTATTTAAAACCCAATGCAATAACCCTGTGTAATAATCCTGTTAAATAAGAGACTTAACCTTTTCCTCCTTTTGGCACCTTGTTTTTGACTATTGAGCTGATGTAACAATTAAATTTCCACTGTAAGATCAATAAACTCTATAAATCAATCAATCAATAAAAGTAATTTCAATATGTTTTTAAGCAGAAAAGTAAACCTCAAAACTAAATTTGTCTTTGCAATTGACAAATGAAACTTTTAAATGTGTTTTAAGAGCAGTGTAGTCCTTCTAATAGACCGGTCTGATGCTAGGCTTGCAAAGCTACTGTAACCAGTAGGGGGGGTAGCAGTGGGAGTCCCAAGAGAGCTGTCAAACCTGGCCAGGAGCTCGGGTGTTTTTCGGCTGCCTGTATTTGTCTGTACTGAAAATTAATATAAACCATTTTTTTTAGGCATGTGGCAAAAGCTGTGAATTCCAGAATATAAAATGTAATGTTTCTCCAGCAATATTTAGCATTGTCAGTTATAGGCATTAATTTAAATTGTTGTTTCAAAATTAAAAACATTTCGAGAAATGAGCTGATGGAGCAATTCTACTTTTCTTTATAGAAACAAGAAAAACACATTCTCCTTAGACTGGCTTTTCATGTAAACATATTTCAGTAGAGCAAAACCTACTTATCACTGTACTATGGTGACAGGGCTGCAAGAGAGATCACAAGCTGGAGACCGTCTATTTGTGGAGATCCCTCCACTGTCAAATATATCGTCTACAACCTTTACTCATACAAATACATGCCAATGTGCCAATGTGGACTTGGGCTTTTAATAAATAACATTTTAACTAAAAACTGTTTATTCTTTTGCTATAGAAATCTGAGATCTAGCTAGTTATTATAATACAGTAAAGTAACTGTGTAAATTAGTTTTATATTAGTTGATTATGAACCAGACCCATCAGTGCCTGACCTCATAAATGTTTCTCAGCAGGAATTTTCCATTAAAAAGCCACAAGCTTCACAGAAAAGTGTTGCATTGCAAACAAAAACTATACTTTGATTAATATACAGGGGGTGTTAGTAGCCTGACTCAATTTTTGCAAAACAAAAACTGCTAAAAATTGATTAGTGAGCTTCTGTATTGACATATACTTTCCGAAGTTAGATCCCCTTTAGCTGTAATACTCTGATTTTAGCTGTGTGAGTAATATGATCAAAAGATGTAAATGTGGGGTCTAACAGAGTGGTTTGGATATCAGACGTAATCGGCAGAGTTGTGATTCATTTCTTTTCTTTGAATGATATGCAGTCTCCATCCTCACTTACTGTGTTCATTTGATAACATTCCTAGTGACCTTTCTTTCTTATTATAACACAGCTCCAACTCGGTTCTCTGACAATTTTATAACCGACCCTTTGTGTTCATTACATGCCTGGGAGAGGCAAAGAACAAAGCCGTGGAGTTCAGAAGCCAGATGAAGTGTGCAGGGCTGTATAAAAATGGTGGCAGTACTGGTGAAGGAGAGAGGTGTGTTTTTTTGGGTGCCTAGGACTGAAGCAAGCTGTGTTTAGAGCAGCATACAGTTAATTCTGTCAATGCTGGCTAAAGGAGAAGCTTGTCAAGAGAGTTTAACAATCGACATAAGAACTTGAGACCTTCAACTGATGTATAAAAAAAAAGGGGGNGCTTTGGTGACCAAAACACTGACCAGTGACAAAACATATTCCTTTTAGACCAAAACAAACATTTAACTGCAATAACCACTTTTGAAGTCTAACAGGATAACACTAAGACAAGAAAACAAGTTTACTGTACATGAAAAAAAAAAAATAAAAAAATAGTGCTTGGCAACATTAATGTAGTGCTCCATACACCCAGTTTATACAGTTTATCTGCATTTGGAGGGTGTTACACGTTAATCTACATACCTGAGGCTGGAATAACAAACATAAACCTTATTTTGCTCATGAATGCTTAATGTCACCAAATTATTTCAACTGAACTTATGTTGTTGGATATGCTGAATTCGATTTTAATTTCATTTGGCATGCTTTGCATTTACATTTCATAAATGTAAATGAATTCAGGCAGATGCAAATTTATAGTATTTGCTATTTGTTAGTCTTCAACATATCTGTGGATTAAAGTTCTCGTCCTTAAATTCATGACAAGAACTATTTCTAATAATAACAGAACTCTGAATCATCCAGTTTAAGTAGAGGCTGTTTCTTGACGCCGTGTTGATGTTTGCTCTCTATGAGCAAACACTGCACTGCTCCAGGCCCTAAGCCACAGAAAAAGCAGATATACATTTTTTATGTATTCAGTTTGTATCTGCAAACTGCACATTTTTTTACAGTAACATTTGACTCTTTAATGAGACATCGTCCTTGGATCCAGCGCTCTGTGTCACAGCTTGCTCCACACTTGACTGAGAGAGATTTGAAAACTGCTTGAAGGCAGCAGACGATAACAGGAAGTACAGAGATACCACTTGATCCAAATGGACTGTTCTCATGAATAATAATGTGTGTGAATCATTTAGATTTCACAGGCAAAGACAAATTTCCTATCAAAAGACCAAGTCTTCTTCACCTACAAGCTAATGAGAGGCTTAGAGGCTTCAAGGGCAGCTAATTACTGAGCTCTAGATCAAAACATCTATCTGCAAGTCTTGTTGGAGGAACAATTGTGAATTAGTCATTATGAGAGTTAAAAACAGCCATTACCAATGTTCTTCTGCAATACTGGATAAGCATTCAAAAATGTTTAATTTTTGATTTGAATAGTGTTTCTATTATCAATAGAAATTTTTGTGAAATAGGGGAGGGGTTACATTTTCCCTTGAGGTGAGTTTTAAGATTTTTGTTGAATACAAAAATGCTTATCAGTGTTTTACACAATCTTTACTTAGTAAAGGTGCTTAAAAGGCCCCGGAGAAATATGACAAGGACATTGCATTGTTGCATGTTTAAATGCAATGTTTGCAGCTATGTTGGAGGGTGCTTCAGGGCATGCTGGTGTGGGCTGCTTACTCAGCTGGGATGTGGAGTGGGAGCTCCGGCTAACTGCAGCCGTAACGTCAGTCAGTCAGTTTGTCATTATCCATTAATTATTTTAACACAGAAAAATAATTTTGAGATGACTTTCAGAAAAAAAGTACACCACCAAACTTCACCTGTGTAGTCAGTTTGTAAAGAAATAACCTGCTTTTAAATCGGCAACAAAGCGGTTAGAGCCCTGGGTTCAGGTCATTATGGGCTGTGTGCTGACCCAGGATATGGTACATAATCTCTGCCTAACCGCAGCTGTAACCTCAGCCACTCAATTGGTCATTAATAGTGATTGTAGTGCAGAAATATAACTGCAATAACTTGTGTAATAACTAAGGTGCAATCACTATTTAAAACCCAATGCAATAACCCTGTGTAATAATCCTGTTAGATAAGAGACCTAACCTTTTCCTCCTTTTGGCACCTTGTTTTTGACTATTGAGCTGATGTAACAATTAAATTTCTCCACTGTGAGATCAATAAAGTCTATAAATCAAGCAATCAATAAAAGCCATGAGCTGCCCGTCCTCAACCGCAGGAGGGGCTGGTAAGGCAGGCGGGGGGAAGCACGGGGCTGCCGGTGTCCAGGCTACCATCACTGGGTTGGGTTAGGTCGCACCATCCCCCACTGGCTCCCTGCTCCCGTCCGTTCCCGGACCAGCCCCGGAGGTGACGGCTCGATTTGAGTGCCTGGTGTGTTTCAACTATGTGCTGCACTACAGTCGATCAAAATCCCAGAGGATTTTGAAATCCCCCCTGGACATTTTTTTAGGTATGAAAAGTAGTACATGTCCAGGAAAAAGAGGAGGTCTGGTCACCCTACCATATCAACAATTTGATGTTTAAGTGAGTGAGTGCTTGTTGCTATGATGCATCTTTGATCAGCAGCTTTGCTCGTTGTAGACCAACCAATCAGAGCACAGCTCATCTAAATATTGATGAGCATACCATAAAAGGAAGAAAACCTGTCGTTTCATTCTGAGACTTATAACCAGGCTTGCATTAGGGCTCATAGAGCAGAAAATATGCCAATTTAAACCCAACCAATGTTACACACCCTATTCAGAAACCTTAAGGACCAGCACCAAATACCCTATTGAATCATTCTATGACCCCTTTAAACAGACAATACTAATAGCAAGAAAGGACAACCTCAATCTAAAATACCGTGGCAGATCAGTGCTTTCCAGTTAAGGTTAATTTAGAATAAATCACATTTTAAATTACAGCCTCATACGGGTAGGTATATCACCAGTTAAACTCCATATCACTTAAATTCTAATTTCAACACATTATGCAAATGTGTTTGACAGCTCTGTTCCTATCTCAGTCCCTCTCCTTCCATGCCTGACACTAGATTGAGATATAATGATAGACTGAGGGAAGCAAACTAAAATGATCAAGAGGTGTCTGATTACTAAAAGAAAGAGGTCGCTTATATCTTCACATCTGTGTCATGGTCATTTACCATCATTCAAGTCATTATCAATGGCAGGATACAGACTGCTGTTGTAGCATGCTGGCAAAAAATATCAAACTATTTAACAGAATCACAGATGACCCCATTCAAAAATCCTTAAAAATAAATGAAATCGTAATTGAGTTAATTGGATGCTAAATAAGTTAATCTCCAATGCTCACTGTTTGTGAACTGCAGCAAAGGCTGGAACTACAGGAAAGACTGGAATGTTGGTTGCCTAAGGTCGTTATAATAACTATTAGAGGCTAAATACCTGCCAGGAAAATGGAATACAAGCCTGTTCTTTTTTTTTTTTTATAAATCAATCAATAAGCTAAATATCAGGAGTTGAATAAATGTTACAGGATCTGAAATGCGTAAGTGTTGTTCAGTAAGATAAAAATGAAGGTGGCTTTACATTGTTTAATTAAACTTTGCCAAAATCTTTCTCTATATAAACAAAAACAAGAGAAAATATTTATGATAATGCCCACAAATCTGGGGCATTTCAGTGTGATGGATAGAAAAAAAAAGTCAAATTAGTGCTCCCATAACCAATGTATTTATGTATCTTGCAAATGCTATCATTGAAGATAGATTAGAAATCTAAATTAACAATACAGTTTATAACATACCTGTGAAATATATCAAGTGATGTCAGAAAACGTGTTGGAATGCATTTCTGCCCAGGAGCTTTCTGCTTTTTTTAATTACTATATTTTTTTTCAACTTACTAGTAGCAACTTTTTGGTTGGAAATATAAAAAATATGAGGAAAAACACTTAATCCCTATGATGGTGGATCTGTGATTTATGGGCCAACTTTCAGAAACCTATTTTCAGTTAAAATGTTCTGGTGGCCTTATGCCGGTATACTAAAAATAGGTTGTCAATGACAAGGATAAAAGTTATATGGGCAATAAAACACAGACAAGTTGTAACATATAGAAAATCAATTTTACACATTAAAATCATAATTTCCACATCTAAATTGCTGTTGTCAGTTAAATAACATGCTGCTGTCATTTTGCACATCTCTGATGTTTGCAAATATTCATTACTGTAAAAATTTCGATAGATGTATATTAGTTCTTTTTTCTCCAGTTGCACAGTTTTTATATTTTTAAAACACTCTATAATACAATATTTTATTGTATATTTATCTTTTAACTCTTTACTATCATGTTATTCTTATGCATTTTTCTAAGGTCCATATTTGTGTGACAATTTTTTTCTATAATTGTTTTGCTGCTGTAAACACGAGAATTTCCCCATTGTGGGACAATAAAGGGATTCCTATTCTATTCTAAACCATATAGAATACGTAGCCCAGTCTTTGTTCAGTCTCCCATATATACTCCTCTTGTGCATTTTCTCACTGCTGGTTCCTCATCGTTTCTTTGCTCCTTATCTGTGTTTTTTCTGGTTTCTTATTGTTTTTTTTGTTTTTGTTTTTTGGGGGGGGTGATGTCTTCAATTGCCACCTTTTGGATTATTAAATAGTAAGAACACTCTCCAGCTCCCTTCTCTTGGTCCTCTTCAAACCTCCACACAATCTGACAATAGAGGACCATGAACAGCAAATTATGTGGATCCTTCCTATTCTATCCTCGAATTTTAAGCAAATGGGCTGTTTATAGAGTGCTTTTCAAGTAATAGTTGTCATGGTTTTGGTTTTGTCCAAGTTTTATTTTGAGTTTTCATTGGTCTTATTTTGATTCTTGTGTTCTATGTATTTTTGATTGTATTTGAGTTCTTAGATATTTCCTCTTTGCCCTCTTGTGTCAGTCTCCTTTTCCCTAGCTCCCTTCTTGCCTCGTTTCACACCTGCTCCCAATCTGCTAATTAGCCTGGTCTTTGTTTCTCTCTCCCATATAATCTCCTCCTGTTCAGTCACTCTTTGCTGGTTTGCCATCATTATTTTGTCCCCTGCTTGTTGTCAGTATTCTTGGTTTTGAGCATTTTTGGATTTTTGTGGATTTATGTTTTTGGATTTTTGCTTCTGTTACCCCTTTTTATTATTAAACCCTCAAATAACAACCTTAAGATTCTTTCTGCATTTGGGTCCTGTCAAACCACCTCCACTGTGACAATACTAACCACTAAAATCATTTTACACTACAAGCAAAACCACCTAGTTACAGCCACAAACATGCTCAGTTAGGAACTGATCCATAGATTAATAAGCACATTGGGGTTAACTGACCTTCCCATGAACACATCAACATGTAGTATAAGAGAACTAGAAATAAACCCACAACTATTGAACTGCAATCTAACTGCTCTTCCCACTGATAAGCAGTCACCTATAGGAGAGGACTAAGTGCTGTCCCTCTGGATAAAGGGGATGTTCAAAGCACTAACTGCAGTTTTTTGATGGCATGCCTCCCAAACAACTGGCTGGCATGTAAGTAGCCTCTTATGGTTGTTGTGGAGACTACGTGACCCTAAGGCGCCACTCTTTGCTGGAGTTCTCTAACCTCAAGTACCTTTCCTACCTATCTTACTATAGGGCTTTTTGATGACAATTCTTACTTCCATTCCTGTCACAAAGAACTGAAACAAATGTTACCTACAAAAAAGATGAATTCATCACTGGGGTTGCAAGGAGACAGAGGAAGACATATGAAACTGACATAAAGCACTGATCTATGAATACATTCTATGTTAGAAAGGTAACAGTAACCTGGCTTTTCAGTTGCCTTGTCTGGGAAAAAAAAACTGTTAAGCAGATGAGCTCTGAGCCAGCCTTCATGTGGAAGGGATGAAAGAGAACACACCGTTTGTCACAGTATCAATATATATGTAAAAAAATATTTTTGGTCCATAGTTTTTAAGCACATTAGAACAATAGAGATATTTTGTTGTGAAAGACAAGTCTTGGCATTTGGTAATGAAGAAATAATGAACAAAACCTGCTTGCATGGAGTCAGCCTCCTATATATGCATTCTTCTCTTCCCAGAATTTTGACTACAGTATATATATATGTCTTCTTGATAAACTAATTTTTTTTTAATATTTTTTTAATACTTCTTTTATCTTCTTTTGTGTTATTGCTTAATCTTCTGTTTTTGTCTGGATTTATCAAGTTATGCATCAATAAAAGAGAAAAATTGATTTATTAAATCGAACAAGAGGCATTTGTTATCTGAAGCCGTTACCTTCAAAAATAAAGCTCTCCGTGAGCTTTCAACGGAAACTTAAGAGGTATTGATCAAACAGGTTACAATTTTGCATGTGCATTTTTCCAAAATGTTTAACCCCAATGTAAACACCAAATCTGACTCCAATGCTCACCTTTAATTATCTAAGGATCCACAGCCATAGATCTCTAACACTCTATCCTTGGGCTGTAATTGTTCTCACTTTGAATCGATGGTAAAGAAACACCCCTCTGTTTATCGCTTGGTGGTCCGATGCCCTATTTTGTGGAGAAAGAGAATGCACCTGCAGCCAGGCTTTTATTTCAAGCCCTATGCTGTTTTGATAAGAGTAAGTAATGGAAAAGTAGATTTGATGTGAGACATGCCTGGGGAGGAAAAAGAAAACCTTCCCAAATCGCCCTCCTGTCTGTGTGTTTGTTCCGCCTCTTGCAGATGAGAGTTCAAAATGCACAATTCTGAATAACCCAGTTTTTAGTGTTCTTTTCAAAAATCACAATCTCATGAATGTCAAACCAGATATAATAGGTTATAGCTTAGGTGATAAGGCGATAAACAGACTTGTAATTTTAGAAAAATTATTTTAGAAAAGTGAAATTTTCCACAATTCTAAGCCAGATCTCTTGTCATTAAGGTACAACTCTGAGCTGATTCTCAATATGCAGGGGCCAAGTCCAAGTTCTAGTTTCAAAGAGGCAGGTTCAAATCCCAAGTCTTTAAGGGAGCCGTCAAAGTAAGTTCTAAACTATTTAAAGCTACAGCAGAAGTTCTTGAAGGGCTGAACATTTGAAAAAAAACCCTTCCTTCCAGGTCCCTCCATTTTGCTCTCTGCAGCTCCACAGCCTAGTCCCAGAAAGTTAAATATCATAACTTCAAATGGTTAGTCTAAGCCAAGTATCCATACTATTGGTGTTAGAAAACACTGAAGCCCAAACTATTTTGTGGATTTAAAATAGTTATTTTCTTTCGGTAAATCAAACTGCCATGATCTTGATGCTGATGACTGGCTTGATTGTTAATTCCATTCACCTGTCTAGCTCAGTCCAGTTTATCATCACTAGTCATCTGTGTCACCTGCTTCTGTCTCTATTTAGCCTGCCTGCTCCCAGTTATCCGTGCCAGATTATTCAAGCCTTTTTTTGAGAGTTCTCTAGCCTGCCTTATTGTGTCCTGATTGCCTGATCCTGACCTGTTCTGCCTTTAGATCTCAGAGCCTGCCTGTTTCTGATATGATCTGTTTGTCTGACCTGTCCTCGGTCTATTGCTGGATTCTGCCTGTTTATCAAACCTTTAACTGTTTTCTGACACCGACCTGGATTTCCCTTTGGTACGTCTTCGAATTTCTAATCTTCTGGCTCGGAATCCTGTGAACCTCTTCGACACAGGCTTTGGCTTCCCCCTCTGGATTGTCCTGCATTCCTTTGTCTGCTTGGATCTCCTGCCTACATCGTGTTTGCACCCATTTGGTTGGAATCCACCTCTTCCTTTGGCCACGGATTGAACTTTAAGACCGGGTTAGTAACTCACATGTTCGTAATCATCCTCCGTCAGCTTTACGTGGTCACTAACCTGAGTTTTCCCCCTGCAGAAGTTATTGCTTTAGATGGCCATGCAGTAACTTCAGATCCTCGGTTGTTTAATAAATGCCTTTTTGAAAATTTTAAAATCTGTCTGCCTGCCTTGATTTACTGGGTCCTCTATTCTGAGCACTGACACAATCCTCAGTTTTAAAAGCAGTTGTCAGGTTTTATAATTGATTCTGGGAGACAATGGTAGTTAAGAACATACAGATATAAACTGCTCCCTCTACTGCAATTAACTGTTTGGAAACACTGCTTGCTGTGTTTCCATTAACCATCAAATTATGCAAATTTGCTAAATGGAAACATTTCATGACAAGTGTATGTTTCTCAATAAATAAAAAATACATTTATATACAGTTTTTTAGTCACATTTAAATTGTTACATTTCACAAAACTGCAAAGTTTTGAACACATTTATAATGGAAAATGCATCTACTCATGCAAAGAATATAAAAAACTATGATGCCAATATATTTGTATGGCAACTCAGAGGGAACTAAATTAAATTAATTTATTTCAGTAGGGTACAGCTTATCTGCTCATTTGCATGTTTAATTACACAAGTAAAGGCATGTTTATGAGAGCCAAGTCCCAGATTATAAATATGAGTCGAGCTTTTCTTATTTAGAGCATGTGTCAAAGTAGAGTGTGTTTTTGATATTCTCTTCCTGTTGGTTAAAAGGAAAAATACACTCTCTGCATGGTATGATCAAAGAAAAACAAAATAGTGTGCAGTTGAACTCTGCATGTTGATGATGTCATATCCAATGAAGGCACCTCATGAGGAGCAATTTGTTTTCCAGCTGAGTGCTACACTTGGCCTTCTGACAAGCCAGACATCCTGAGGCTCAGAGGGAAAGGGTTAGCTGCACAGCAGGGTGAGAAGCCAGAGGGAAACAGACCAAAGAGAGGAGCAATGCTTCGGCTCAGAGGTTCACGCTGTCCAGCAGGCCTCTGGGGCATATTAGTCAACTCCAAATGAGCACGCTCCATGACCAAACTCCTCTCCTGTTGACTCTTGCTACCACCAATCACTAGTGATTACTGTTTCACAGTTGGCAGCCCCAGGTAGCAGCGTTATGCATTTAGTCAAGCTCCACATGCATAAAAAAGTAAAAATCCTGGCTGTTGGTAAAGATTTTAAAAGCTTAAGGTTTACCAAGAGTTGAGGTTATAATTTCTGCAGGAAATGTGAAACTTCAGCTCAACTTTTAAGACGATTGAGAAGTTTAAGAACTTTACAGTTGAAACCCTGAGCTGTAAATATAAACCTCTGATCATCTGTTGTATTTTACATCAAATATATAAAAAAAAGTTCAAGTATTATTGATAATCCATAACAATAACTTAGAAGTAAATCACATTAAATACAACTCTTACTTGGTTAGATGTAGATCTTTTTACCAAAAGAGATTACTTTGCAATTGAACAAAGAGACAGTTAAAACTTGTTCTGTTTATTTAGCATTTAGAAGTTTCTTAAAATGAAAAAGCTCCACTTTGATGTGAGTTTTATCTTTTATGAATGATTTAGCTGCCTGCACAAAACATTGTTTTCAGTCCACGTTTTCTTTTTATTCTCTTGTGAAAAAATCACAATAAATCAGTTTTTGCAAAACGCCTGTCATGCTTAGTTTGTAACAAGCAACAGAGACCGCATTTGGCCTTAAAAAAGGATTTGAGGCTGGTGCAGCAGCATCTGACGGGCAGAAATGAAATGAATTCATGAGGCAGGAGGGAATTTTCAGTTAAAATGAAAAATGACCTGACAGAGAAATGCAAAGCAAAGCACCTGCCAACATAATGAAGTTCGGATCAGAGCACCTAAAAGAGATTTATAATATAGTCAAAAATGAATACACCTTTCTTAGGAATTGTTTCTACACAGTTCAGATTGATCATAAACTGATATTTGTCAGAAAATAATTTACAGAATGACAAAATCTGAATTCCAGAAACAAATGATTTTTAACTGTTTGGCATATTTGCATTGTACTTTAATAATTTTATATCTATTAATATGAACAAAACTTTTTAGAATTCAATTCAAATTATGTCAGTATGGTCTCATACTGTACAAGGCTGATATTTCAGATTTAAAATGAAATACTTGATACAAATGTCAAAATAAATAAGTAAATAAATCAGGTTTACAACTTTGCTATAGATTTTTAGTCTGAGCATAATCTGCTGAACTGCAGTAGAAGAACCAATCCAATCCTTCCTCCCCTTACTTTGGTTTGGAGAGGTTCAAATCACTGGAAGCCGCCTGGGACTCAGCAGGTGATCACTGATTGCTGTACTTCCTGCTTCTCTGCAGTATCCAGCAGGACTGCCAACAGGGGGGGAGTGAGGGTGTTTGTTGGGAGCATAACAATAAGAAGCTGGAGAAGGAGGGAAATCCAGGAGGGACAAATGAAAAGTTTTGTTAGTGTTACTGTGGAATGTTTGAAGTTTACCTGCTAATGGTCAGGAATCGAAAGGATATAAGCAAGATAATAGGAACAAACTGGATGTAATTTGTCTACAGGAGATGTGGGTTAAACCATCTTTCTATTCTGTTATTAGGGGATATGATTGTGTTCATAGAGATAGACATGAAGGAAGTGGTGGAGGATATGCCTTTTTTGTTCAAAACGGTATCCAGCATAGGATTGCAGGAAAATTGTCAGAACTTGTATTTATTGTGATTAAAGTGTGGACAATTAAAGGTTTGGTTAGAGTGAACTTTTATAATCTATGGATTATCATTGGAAAATATGAAGGAGATCACAGATTTTTTTAAGGGAAACATAATACTATGTGGAGTTTTTAATGCTCATAGCATTGTTGTGGGGAAGCTTGACTGATATAAATGGAGATGCTTTTGAAGAGTCAATTCAGTTCAGTTTAGTTTATTTATATAGCACCAATTCACAACACGTCTTCTCAAGGCACTTTACAGAGTCGATTAAGTTTTTTGTCTAAGGAAAACCAGTTTATTGCATCGACTCATTGACTTGAAGTCAACCCCTCACACCAAACATGTTTACAGCAACAGCGGAGAGGAAAAACTCCCTTTTAACATAAAGAAACCTCCAGCAGAACCAGGCTCAGAGTGAGCGGCCATCTGCCGAGGCCGACTAGGTTTCAAGGAGACAGAAGCAGAGATACAGAAAGAAGCAGAGATACAAAGGAACTTGTTAACCAGCTCCACAGGTGGCCTTGTCCAGGAAACTCATAGCAAAGCAGATGAGCTCTGAGCCCGCTACCATGTCAGATGATGAAGAGAGCACATCCAGCCAGTCACAGTCAGGGAAACAGGACTAAAATGATAAATAGGCCTAGCTCAAACATTTATAAACACAGCTGATATTTCTCTCCAGGATGGTGTCACAGCCAAACAGGAACATGTCAGATGAGAAAAAAGAGAGAGAGAATAACATTAGAGATTGAAATAACAAATTCTGCAGAGTGGGAGAATAGAGATAGAATGAAGCAGACGTATAATAGTCATAATGTTGATAGTTATATTCAGAAATTCTGAATATGTGGCAATCTATACCAATGCATCTGAAGCGATCAATTGCAAAGTTGGAATTGCCTTTGTTCTAATTGATTTAGGAAGTTTATTGAACAAAAGAGTCAGCGATAATTTGCTCATTTTCACCAGAGAATAAATGGCTATACTGCATTTAGCTGGATAGAGGACAATAATTTAGAGAAAGCCTTAATAATTTTGGATTCTAGTAGTGTGTTATCTAATATTCAAAATCAGAAATCAGATTCAAGAAAAGATATTTATTAGAAATCCTCCAGAATTTAGAGGCTGTTCAGTTCTATAACATAAATTGTATTTGGGTTCTATCTCATATAGGAGTAGAGGGAGCTGCAAAGAAGGGAGCTTGTAAAACAGCTATAGATATTCCATGTAAAATGAGTAAATCAGAGGTTAAGTGTATTATTAAAGAAAAGATTAAAAGAAAGTGGCAAGAAAGTTAGGAACAAGAAATGAAAGAGTGATTTTATTTTGATTTACAGAGGAAAGTAAGGGAATCAGGATCTTGGAAATTAAAAAAATCAAAAGTAGGAAGATATTTTTCCATTTGAGACTTGGTCATAGAGGATTAAACAGTATTTTATACATCATTGGAAAAATGAAACAGGAAACTGTAGCTATTGTGGAGAAACAGAAACTGTAAAACATGTAATTATTCATTGTGCAAAGTAAAAAATACAGAGAACATTAATTAAACATTTAGAACAGAAACTTCCTTTCTTAACCAAAGACAAATTAGCAGGAAATGGCCCAGAATTTGTTATTGAGGCCTTATTTTTAGTTTTAAGCTCCACAGGAATATTCAATAGAATTAAGAGAGAACTGCTGGGGCCTTCCTGCCCCACACTCCATCTCACAAGATGGTGGTAATGCATACAATGTTTGCCAACTGCCAATAAAATACAAGCAGAAGAAGTAGAAGCTCACATTAGGGTATTTAGGATTCAGAAAATATGGAGAGAAACCAACTTTTTCTCCTCTGAAATATATTAAAAAACTGTCCTAATTTTTCTCCTACCTCCTTACATCTGTTAGTAGTTAACAGTTAAGATGGTAACAAGGCACAGAAGTTCCAGATGTTGGGAGCTTGGGTCTTGCCCTATTTATTTTCTAAAGGATTATTAACACAACAACTGCTGGTGTTGGACGCAATTAAACAGAGCAAATATATGAAGGAATTTACATGCTCTTATTGGTTATGGTTTTTGTTTAGCTACTATGAGGTATAATCAAATATTCTTGTGTGATAGACATTGCATTGCTTTTGTCTTTTTATATTATTTGATACAGTTTGTACTGAATAATTGATGCTTCTTATTTAGCTCATTTCCAGTTGAAACTTTGGCTGATTCCAAATACATCAAAAATGTGCTCCTTCCTTCTGTTCCTAGATCCTGTTGCTTTCGAGGGGTCTACAGAAGGAACCGTAACTAGGGTAGGACAGGGGCAGCCTTCAGCCTCATTAAGTCATTCAGACGTCACTATGTGACAGATGTATGCATCTGTCACACAGCCTCCGGAAACCCTCCAGTGATCTCTATTGAAAACACTGTGGCACGGCCTATATCATTTGATACTATACTTGACAAATGGGCAAGTGCAACATCACGGAATGTAACAGTTTAAATGTCATAAATGTTAAAAGTCTGACATTGAGTCCAGGCTGTTAAGATTTCATATTTCCACTACAGAAAATGTTGAACACTGAGTACCACTACTGTTGTATATTTGTACTTTATTAAACTTCTTATTTGGTTATGATTAAAATGATCACCTGATATAATATGCAACATAAAACAAATTCTATAATATGACCACTGTATTTTGTAAATGCAGGACTAAAGGAGGAAAAAATGTATGCGCTAATGATGTGTTCGCATCCAACTCAAAATATGTAGTTGCTCCCCTGGGTGTGCCTATACGTCCTATTACGCAAAGTATTTTGGGTAACTGTAAAAATCCCATATGGGAGTGTCAGGGCTCTAGTTCAGAAGTTAGGATAAAAATACTCTAGTAGAGAGTAGAGAACAGTTATTCTGAGTCAACATATTCAGGATTTCTGGCTTCAGAACAGGTGATGTCAATCAGCTAACTCTACTTGGAGTTAAGTCAGCCCAGAGTTCAGGATAAGCACAAGCATGATAAGAAGAAGCCATCATAAATGGGACACACAAAAAGCTTAGCTAATCAATGAGTACAAAGAAAAATCCAAACATTACATTCCACACAGCAGGCAGTGGAAGTCTTCTCTCTACCAAGGGAGAAAAATAAAACCTGACATCAATTCTCAGCAGCATTTGAGCTGCATGGTAACAGTTTAAAACTGTTAAATCCACAAAGGTTTTTCTTTAGCATGAACAATAACTCAAAAATATATGAATCTAATTTAATAAAATGAATCTAATAAGGAGAGAAAATTGCATTTGCTCTCCAACTTCTACAGGCTCTTGCAGTAAAAACACACCATTCTTATACTTTTCTTGAGTCTGATCTCATATTTTATGTGCAGCAGATTTGTGATAACTTCAAGAAACCTGCTGCTAACTGGAGTTGGTTTACAGAGTATCTTGTGGCATTACTTGACTTGTAGAAGCAGCAACCTGGCTTTCTGAAACAGATAATCTTTGATATGCATGGATTTAACCCCAGAAATTAGAATGCACCCATTGTGTAAAAAAAAAATATATATGTCTGTTAGATATTTGTCAACAACTTTTAAGGTTAGACTAAACCTCCTTTAATATCCATCTCTTGAGAAACGGTTGTGTGCTGAGCAGCCGGGAGCTTGTCCTTGTCTCATTGCCACCCAACAAGGCTGCAAGGGAAAGCCGAACTTTGCAGATATAAGATACAGAACATCAGCATAGATTATCTTAAATTTTTTAATGACTTCCAAATGAATGCTTCTAAATGATTCGGCAAGTAATAGTCCTGGTACAATAGTAACAGGTATGGGCAGATTAAGTGGCTTTTTGCTATAATTGAAGCTATTTTTGTTGTCCAGTAAATTCTATTTACAGTATATAGTATATTTTACTAAGAACGCTACAGAGTGCAAATACAGAAGAAAACCAAATATAAACTTAATATTAAAGACAATAAACAGAACATTTAACTAAAAGCTTGCCTGAATGAAAGTGCTGAGACAGGGTCAGGGGGGCTCCTGCTTGAAAGGACAGGTTACCCTGAGCTCTGAGCTGGATATTAGGGACCTTCAGGAGGTTCTGGTGAGAGGACCAAATTAAGGGACCAATGTTTTATTGAGGTATTAGCAGGCCTGCCCATTAAAAGCTCTAAAAGTCAATAATACGATCTCCATAAATGCTAGATTTAACAGGTAGCCGAACTGGAGAGGATAAACTGGTGAAATGTAGACCATCCCGTTAGATGCGGTTACTGTAAAAGCCTTGCAGCACGTTTGAGATAAACAGACAGATGACAGCAGTAAAACCATTTGTTAAAATAATTAAAAAGGGAATTGAAGAAATCTAAACAAGACGGGAAAAAAAACTATGAATAATCATCTCCAGGTCAGATTAAGGTAAAATTAAACTCAGTTTAGAAATATTTCTGGAATGACAAAAGCCAACTTTTACCATGAGTCTTGACTGTGTGTCTAGTGATGTTGATTAGTCAAATAAAACACCTAGAATTCTGAGGCTGGGCCAAGAGGATCATAGAAGACCTGGGGGTTGTTTAATTCCAGAAACTTTCTGTTTACTAGTGATCAGGGATTCAGTTTTTAACTGAAGACAGTTTACTACTGTGGCTGAGGGGTGCAAATGCAATTTTGTTTTTTCTTTTTTTGGCTAAGACATGATAGATTAGATGTAACCACTGTGTGGTACATGGGGTCCTCTATGCATTTCTTTGTATTTGCTTGTATTTAGGTTTTAGCTACACAGAATCTTCGAATTTTTGAAGAACATAATTTAAATATTGCATGTATCAAAACATTAAAAAGCTAACAAATCTATATGGTTAACTATTAACTCAGTGAACTAAACTGGATCTGCTTTTCTGGTTTTAATCCCATTACATTGTGTTCATTTGCATATCGGGAAAAGAAATGCTTTAATTATAAGTATGCTTTGGTGTTTTACTTTAAGAAATATTCCTACAGCGTATAAGAAATGAAATGAAAACAGAGTAGATAGCATCCTCCCCGCTGTGCACACCAGGAGATAGTCTGAGCCGACAGCATAAAGCTTTATTGGTTTTTCTCTACTGGGACTACAGTGCAGGCTTATGGAAAACTCTTTGTAACTGCAGACCCACAGAGACACACACAGACAGCAAGGTTAAAAGGTGACATAAAAGACCAAAGAACTGCTCTATCCAGTTATGTAGAAAACACTACATGCAGAAAATAAAGAGCAATGACTTATACTGTTTTACTTCCCTCAGTTTAAAGACAAGTCAAGTTATCAATGTGGTACAGGCACCTACAGTATATTGTGTTTTATTTGTGACTATAATGACTCTTGCATATGTTTAATATGACCTCTGGTGCCTTCTAGCCTCATTTATCCATATCTCTGTCCTTCAGGGTATGACGCATTACTGCAGCGTGGACGACTCAGCTGGAAATGCATGAACTCGCTCAGGGCCATTTCATGAGGTCAAGCATCATCATATGCTCAGCTGTTTCTTCCCCCTTAGCTCTAATAGATTTTTCCCCCCAAGTTTTTTGAACTACTGATGTTGTTCTTAACAGCAAGTTTGCCATCCCTATATAAAAAGAGAAAATCTCACAAATTAGACGTAAAGACTATCAATCCTGGTTGAGAAAGAAATTCCAATGAGTAACAAATGCAAACAAGCATTTAGGTAAGAATCAGTCAGTCAGTCAATCAGTAGCTACCACTATTATCAATATTAATAAGAACTTTTACTCATGCTGCAGCCATGTCTAAATGTCTTGCTAACTTTATTGACATGACATATTTTTGTGGTGTTTTTCCACACTTGATCTTGACCTTCTCTTCATTATTTCCACACTTTGCCAGGAGGTGCTAACTGGCTGCAGTAGACTACTTCCCTGTTTCCCCCCTGCACACATACTGTAGGCAGTATTGTACCACCTTTTAAATGTAAATACATATGAAGAGCTTATCTTCTAAAGATTGAGCAAAAACAAAGAGTAAAAAAAAAGAAAATGCCGACAGGACGTATAAATCTTTCAGAAAACTCTGTATGCAACCAGAGTTAGTCACTAACATTCACATTAAAAATGTCCAATATCGTGACTATGCATCTTTGATGCCACAATTGCTAATAAAGACTAAATCTGTTAAAAAATTACAGCAATTTTGGAGATGGAGTTAAAAAAAAATCATCACATTCTGCACTGTATGTTCCGCCTACTTTCCTTTTTAATCTGTTGATAAATACTGTCTATTCTTTAAAGCAACATTTTTGTCCAGCAACAGAAAAGTCTTTTACAGCATTTCTATAATGCAATAAAATGAGCTGAGATTCATATCCTTTCACAGCAGTTTCAGATAAACTAAATGTTTTTTTATGGGGGGGTTGTGCAGTAGCTCTTACGGCTTTATGTGCAGGGGAAAGGACAGAAGTTGTCTGCAGGCTGGACTCTATCCAGACTCTCTTATCAACAGCCACTTGGTGCTGCTGGCTCAATGAATGGATGGATGGCAGGCAGGCACATAACACTTATTCTAAAATGGTCCCATGATGAATGGTCCCAATTATGACCATGACCTTTCTCTTGCTGTTATTCAACATTTCTCTCCCAATTCCTGTCAAATACTTTCTGTTGGTCTATTTACCCTTCTACTTCCTCTAGTCCAAACACTCCTTTAATTTGTCCTTTGTCTCCTTTTATTTATCTATTTAATTTTAGCCCAGCTCTGCCAGAAATGTCTTGCAAAACACTGAATTTTAATCTAATGAAGAGTGGCAATGTGACATAATGACAAGCTGGAGTTTGTTATGATTAGAGCTTGACTTTTCTTAGCAAAATGCAGTAAGTATTGTGAATTACATAAAAACCAATGTGCATAAATTGATAAAAAGCATACTTCATGTTTTTTATAAATGAATGATTCTGTCACGGACTTACATTGTACTCCAGTTTTAGACTGCAGAATATATATATATGTTTACGTAACTGTATGTAAAAAAAAAAAAAGGATGAAAGTATTTTTGCTTTAAATTTAAAATTGATATAAAAATAGGATCGTTATTCACTAACTAGGCATACGTTTCTGACAAGCTGAATAAACTTATGCCTAATTACCTATACATCATTTATTTAAGTGATTGATATTTTAAAGTTGTTAGAAACAAGAGAAAATATGGGTGTACAGCATGCTGGGCATCACAGGGGCCAGCAAGCGAAGGGCCATCAAGGAGGCCACAGAGGCAGCAGAGGTTGCCTCGCGGTGGTTGTGGATCAGGAGAGGAGATCCGTGGGTAGGGTAGCGCTACCTGGACACAAGCTGGGGTCTGATCAACCCTGGCTGGGTCGCCGGAGGAGAGTGTATGATGTTTGAAAGACCCGAAACACTCTATGATACCAGGTAATATCACTGATGATGTGTCCAGGTTGCATCACTAGTTGATGTATGTACAAAGAAAGAAAGTGGGCAGAAATGTCCACAAATAAAAAAAATGTTCAGTAAAGGATTGTAAGTAGATTGTGTTTGGGGTTTTAAACTGGTATTCTCATTCTGCTGATTTCCAGCAGCTTTTGAAATGGATGGACACAGTCTAATCCAAGGAAGGCCTAACTACAACTTTTTATAATAGAAACTAAACGATCCTGGTGCAACAGAACAAAAAATACCTTCATTCCTAGATTTGCAAGGACTGTTTTGTGAACAACAGGGGAATCAAAGCATCATCATTCATGATGTAAAGCCTTCTAGTAAACTTTCAGTTTCCAATCTTAACTGCCTTATATTAAAATACAACTTAAAATAAAAATATAAACTGATGTATCATTTCACCACTGACAGACAGGAACAGAAATAATCTTATGGAGATTCAACTGCACTGCAGAACCATTTTTTTTTTTTTTCCTGGATCCTTCGAAAATGCTTTTTAAACCAAGTTTAATTGATGGAATATTTCTAAATTATTATTTTAGAAATTGCCTAATGTAAGTAAACTTGCTTTTATAAATTGGGATTCATTGATGAAAGTTAATCTGATCTGAGGTAGGTTAAGTGTGCAGCATAGCCTAAGGAGGAAAAAGAAAGTGAACATTTCTTAAATCTTTATAAACCCAGGATTTAACTTGAGGTTAACTTTCTTCATTATTAATCCTGCTTCCTAGTGATGTTCTGGGATTTAACAGGCATGATTTTCAAGCATGAAGGGTATAAATTTGCACTCTGCTACGAAATCATAGATATCGAACAGAATAACTACACATACAGATATGCAGAATTGATTGAGCAGACTTTAACAATGGAAATGCTTTAAATTCAGAATTATAAAACTTGTTTAACACTTCTGAAAAACAACCAGAAACAATTAATTTATGTATTCAGTCTTTATCAGTTAGCCTTCTTTTGTTTATTACCAAAGAAAAGAAGCAACTGTGACTTGCTCTGTTTAACTTGCTTCTGTGTCAAGTGCTTGGTCTCATTATACAGCTCGCTAATCTACTTAAGCTTTCATTCTGTGTGTCGCGTATGTGTGTGTTACCGTGAGGTTAGTAGAAAACCGTCTCCTAGAACTGTTTTTTCTAATATGTAAAAGTCTATCTTGCCAAAACATGCACTGCTGCAACTATTCTCCTTATTCAAAGAGGCAGTTCCAATCATGTCCCTCTGCCTTAAAAAGGATTACTTTATTAATAGTTTGGCTGAATCTATTATGCAAACTTTACAGTTAACCCTATTTATTTAAAGGGTTCAACCATAGAGGTCAATTAATATTTGTAAGATAATAAAAATCCAAGGGTTAAGGGGCCTTTCAAATGTCACCAAACTAAAAAAAAAGACCCCTGTAGAGATGCCAGCAAAGCAGGTCCTCGCCTTAATGAATCTCTATTTAACCCCTGTTTTCCTGCATCTTACCCCAGTGAGCATTTGCTGCCTAGCACCCGCTTTGCTCAGCAGGGATTAGACACACAAAGACATGCACACCCGCAGTCATGTGCATACGCACACACACTCACACTACACAAGCCGAGTACTCTCCATCACCTAGCCTCAGAGAGAAGTAGACACAGCGGGAGACCAGTGGCTGGATTTAAAAAGCACAATTCATGAAAAGGGAGACGGTGTATTGAGTCGGCAACAAAGGCGATCTGATCGACCCTAATGAGTGTGGTGAGTGCTCCTGTAATAACTGTTGCTGTGGGATATACTTCATCTGAGAACAATGGTGTGAATGAGGTGGATTGGTGCCTTTACCTTTTATTGTGTCTATATTTTGAGTGTATGTATCCATGAGCCTTTTTATTAAAGGTCCTTAAGAACAATGCAGCAATCAGTGGTTCTTTTAGAAACATTCAGGTGAACACATTTAGGTTCTGTTTACAAGCACAGCAGGCCGAGTTTATTTGGCCCCCTGCGTCAAAGTTGGACAGGAGTTCATAAAATCATCACTTGTATCAAAATAGACACCAGGGATTATTAATATCTGACAGCCATAGGACAGTTTTACTTTACACCGGTCTAATTGAGTACAGTACTTTAGTTGATTTTAATTGTAATGGAAAGCTGGGGGGAAGGATGAGGTGAATTAGAAAAAAATTCAAAGTATTAGATCAGGCATGTCCAAAGTCTGTCCTCAAGGGCCGCTATTCTGCAGGTTTTTAAGGTTTCTCTGCATCAACACAGCTGATTCTGATAATTGCAGTTTAGCAAAAGCCTATTAATCAGCTATCAATGGAAATCAGCTGTACTGCAGCAGGGAAAGCTCTAAAACCTGCAGGACAGCGGCTCTCAAGGACCGACTTTGGATATTCCTGGGTTAGAGAAACAGATTTTCTTCATCATTTTAGGAAAACGTCTTCAAATGAAATGCTGCAAAATAAAAGATCGAATAGATGAAAAAGATTATAAATCAACAATTTCATGCATCTATGCATATAGATACACATATGCAGGTGAGTCTACATGTACAAATGAAAAATTTGTAGATGACCAGTTTAGTTTCTAGTTTAAAAGTTTTGTTTTCATGTGTCATTTTGATTGTATTCATTGACTGTTAAATAGCTTATGTTGTCGCAGAATCTTGCTATCCTGCTCCTCATGCTTTGGAACCTCCCATCACAGTTGAGCAGTGAGAACAGATTATCTGCAACATCCTGTTGCAGTTGAGTTGTCAGACTACGGAGATGCAGTGGGTTATAATGGTGCTTCCCTGCAGGTTTATGAGAATGGGAGTATAAAACAAATATAAAACTCATCACTGTGAAAAGCAGCTGACAGAGAATTCACTCCTGAGGCAAACTGGTGCTCAGATTGATGACTGAGGAAGTTTTGTTGCCAACAGGTACAAAGTCCAGAGTCGTAAAATCAAGGGAATCTGGTCTGTTTACCAAAAGCTGGGGGATTATTGTGTTTAAGGCTAAGCTAAAATCAATAAGCAGGATTTGTACAAAGGTGTTCACCTCTAGATATAAAACACTCCAAAGCATATAGGACCACAACTAACTATGATAGTATTGACCTGGGAAATAAAACCTATTCAAGAGCTTCAAAAGATGTGGAATGTAGTGAAGCTTTGCTTTCAGAGGTACCAAACACAAATGTGTTGCACAGAGGACATGGAATGCTACTGTCGCAATTCTTATGTTAAGCCACTTTGGAAACCAAGGCAACGTCAGAAGCATCTTAAATTGGATAAGGGTAAAGACTGGACTGTTGCTCAGGGGTCCAAAGCCTCCTTTTTTGACCGGATCAAATGTTGCATTTTAAAATGAAATGAAGGCGCAAGAGTATTGAGAAAGAGTAAACGGCCAAGAATCCAAATTTCTTAATTTCCTGTGACGCTTTTAAATATTTTTATATGAAGGAGCTTTGCCGTCTGCTGGTGTTGGCCCACTGTGGTGCAGCCACAGCCTAACAAACTTTACAAATATGCTGATAAAGCTTTTAATCTTGTCAAAAAACTTTGCACCTGCCCATGCTGCTGACTTTAATAAAATAAAAATGCTAGACTTTTTAATGACTTGTGAGCCATAATGAGAATATTAGTAACGACTTAATAAACCTCTTAATAGACAAGTTGCAAATTTGAACTGAAAATATGACAATAATGACATTGCCGTCTTCTGCAGTTTTTTCGTAAAACATCTTTTGCAATTTAGTTTAAAGTTGTGTGTCTATGAAAACATTTCACTTTTTTCTGATGGATGTGGTGTTTCGTAACCTCTGCATGCGTTGTCTCCCTTTTACTGTCATATGCTCTAGGTATATGAACATTAGGTGGACACATTTAAGACCTTATTGAAGATACAACTATTATTATATTTTAGTTCTTTGTTTTATTTATGAGGAGATCAAACCCTCCAGCTGACTGTACTCAGGCTGACTTCCCCTGGCTAGTATGTGAATACATTACCCACAGAAGTCAGGTAGTACTGCAGAGAGCTAACTTGCTGAGTCTAAGGTTGTCAAGCTTCTTGCCTTCTGTCTCTCTGAAAAATATGAACATGTGGCATTTTATGTAGAAGCAATTAAAAGATGGACTGGAAGTGAAAGTACACAATCTTTCTGATCATGCAATTTCAGAGACCATGGCGTGATGTTGACTCATAACCATATAGGTGGAAAATCTTGTCCAACATTGAAGAAATTGCTAATTCAGTTCTGAACTAATGATTTAGACAAGTTTTTATGAGCCAACACAAAACGGATGCATGCCATAAAAAATTGAGAAAAAAGAATGAGAAAGACATCTTCAATAAGTTATTTTTTATGAGTAGGAACACAACAAATAATACTGGAAAGCAGTTCTAAGTTCTTCTTAACTTTACTACCGGTAGTCTTCTTTTGTATTGAAAATGACTAGTTGTGATAGAACCCTTCTTATAAGATAAGATAGGGATTAAAAATGAATAAGCAATGCTACTAATGATTGATGGATGTCTGATTTCATGGAGATATTTCATGATAATTAATGACTGATGTGCTTTTTTTTGCTTTTTACATGTCAGTATACCTTATTCAGAGTGTTTTTGGTATCACCATCTGACCGGAACTATTATCACTGCCAGCATGTATAGTAAACCAAGAAAAAAAAAAAAGTACAGTAAACAGTGGAGAGAGGTCCTTTTCATTTAACCCATCTCCTAGCTTTAGGGGATGTCTGCCACACTGGTTGGCACAAGGGGAGCAATCTGTGTTTTGCTTAGGTTCCCAGAGGGACTCTCTTAGTTTCAAACCAGCAACCTTAATAGCCTAGAAGACTCCTCCCTCTAAGCCAGTGGTTTGCTACCACTTCACAAAGGCCACCATTCCCATGAGAAATAGCCAACAAGGTAAAAAAAAAAATCTAGACTGCAAACTGACATCAGTAGATGCCTGTAGCAGATCCTAGTGGGTGTTATAAATGATGGATTTTTTTATTTACAGACTTTGAGCTGAGTGAAACACTGGAGTAGCCTAGGAGGCAGGATCGGGCTTTAGTCAATGCACACTTGACTTTTACCCCGGATGATATTATAACTTTTTCTTTTTTCTTTGCCTTTCAAGCATACTTTTTAAATGCTGTGATGCTTGTAAATGACGGAGTTTCTTAAGGAGCTTAAGCCTGGACTGTTTATTATTAGATTTAAATAACAACAACGAAAAAAAAGATGTATCTGTTTAATACAGTACAGTATGTGCAAATGATGTTAACAAGGGCAATTAGCACATTTTAATTAGCTCCTAAACTTGGTCTAGTACAAACCTGTCTCTGTTTTCAGCCATGCTCTGGTGTGTCTGTGTGTAGGGATGTAGAGCCTGAGCTGTGTCCATGTGCTTCGTCCTCATAGGGGATTGGTGCGGTGCTGGACCCGCCGCAGCTCCCACCGGCTCACTCATTCATTAAGAGCTCAGCCTGTCAAACAGTTAAACGTTTATCTAGTAGTCAGTGTTCAAACCTGTCATGAAGGATGACAGCTCTGTTATTGTTGCATCCTCAGTTTATTACTTTTTTGTAACTCTTCATACAGCAACAACTCTGCTCCCTGATGGCATCCAGATAGTATGCCATGTTGTTATGCAGTGAGAACAGATGTGTGTTTCAACACAACAAATTGACGTGTTCCGTAATTGGAATGTGATAATATGGTTATATTGAGTTTTATTGTGTACTTTTGCTACTTTAGCAGTGATAGGCTAAGCCAGATAAGGATCCTTAAAACTGGAACCATAAACCTGATAATTTCTTCTGATTTTGAAATGCTTTTTATCTCTGTTAAATAAAACATCTGTTCCTATAATTTCCTTACATTCCCTAAAACTGATCCAGAGTGTTTTGTTAATTTTCTCTGGTGTGTACAAATCATAGCTATGCTGCACTTTTGGATAACTGGTGCTGTTGCAGTAAGAGGGATAAACTGATCCCCTTTGTCCTTTTTAGGGGTATAAACATTTATTCTAGTTTTAAACCATTATAACTGATTCAAGTCTTGCTTAATTTAGTAACTTACAGACCCTCATAAATGGACTAAGCAGTCCAGAGAATGAATGAATGAATGAATGAATGAATGAATGAATGAATTAATGAATGAATGAATGGATATTTCAGAGTGCAGTTGATTCATTTCTTGATTTTGTTAGTTTTGCAACTGAGTAGTAATTTGAAGCTTAAACATCTGAGTATTTCATCTCAGATTTGCATCTGGGTTATCAGTCCTTGGAACAAAGTTCAAATTCATGTCACATAGTAGAACAGACTTACTATAGTTTTTTTTTTTTCCTAGTTAAGTCACATTTATGAAGTTTTTTATAATGTTTTAAACTGCGAACAACTTTGCAAGCAATACTGTGTTCTATCCATCCCCAAAAAGCTCAAATGCTGTTGTAAGTCTCCCTATGGGATTAAAGGGGGGCGGGGGGACGACTGTTTTAACTATTTTCTCCCCAGAACAAAGCTGGGAATAAAGTGCAAGTACGTTTGTAATTATGTGCAATGTATTAGCCTGTACCAAATCACCTTTGTTATAATGAAATATTTAATAGGCTCTGCCCCTGGTTATTTGAACTGTTGACTCAAGTCAAAATCCCAATCTAGGCACAAAAACTTGGCCATTAAAGTTAATTCTGATTCTAAAACTTTTTTTTACGTACAGTACTTCAGCTGCTGAAACTGTAGGAATAGAAGTGTGATAAGGGCTACCGTTGTGTAATGCTCTACACAAGCAGTATTGCAGTGTGTCTCTTGGGAGCTTGGTATAGTCCACATGTAGTGGATCTGGATAAAGATTTAAAAAAGTGTTAATTGAACTAATATTTGGGAGGTGCTGTGGAAGTATTGGATACAGACACTACTTTTAAAGGCTACCAAGTCTTTGTAAAGCAAAGTAGTGTCTTGGGTTTGAGGCTGGGTATAGTTTTGGAGAAACCATCTTTTTTCTGTACCACAGTGTTAGAGTCCATGATTCCCAACCTGAAGAGATAAATTGGTTCCAATAGGCAGCGGTAAGGCTGTACGCTGATGAAGATTCTCAGTCATCCAGATCATAGTCATTCCGTAAAAGTTTAAAAAACAATCCACTGGACTTGGTTTCCAAGGTTTGAAGACGTTTCGCTTCCCCTCCAGGAAGCTTCCAGGACATTTGAATTGAGAAATCTTACTGGATGGGAAGCAAAATGCTTTCAAACCTTGGAAACCAAGTCCAGTGGATTGCTCTTAAAACTTTTACGGAGTAAGGCTGTACCTCAAACTGAAGGGTTTGAGGTACAATCAGGTGTCTGATTGGAGAATGAAGGATATAGCAAGAACTAATTAGATAGATTAAAGCCTTGGAGGCAGTAATGTGCGTATCGCTTCAGTCTATTAAAGTCAAAATGGAGCGGAGCCAAAATAAAAACCATTACCCATGATCACAAGACACTGTTTAGATCAGAACTGAAAGAAAGCGGTCTTGCATACAAGCAGCTTAGAGAAGCTTAATAATGTAGGATTTATTTTCTTTATTTTAACCACAAACTCATTGCTGTACAGACTGACAAGCTGTTGCTGTGTGTGAAATGTGAGTGCAGCAGATATTGATATTATCTGTCGAATATACTAAGGAATGTAAGAAACATGTATGACTTGTTCAGTGGGAGGATTGAATGTATCTCTGGTTGATGACTGCTCTAAGTGTTTAGCACAAAGAGGAATTATGGTGGAGCTAAATGGATTAGTGAAAAACGGTTTAGCTGAGTCTCTCGGTTTGAGAGAAATAAATGCTGACGCTGTCTTTGATTTAGCTTTTTAAGTCGGTGGGGGGTATCCTTCCAGGTCGGTTTTACTCAAATAATAAAAGTTTCTTTTATCTCTAAAATTTGCACATGAAGCTCGCACAGCACAGAAAAATACTGCAGCAGAAAAAAAAAAAGGTTTGTTTTCTGATATCGAAATCTATAAAACATTTAAACGCTTTCAAGAAAAAAGACGACCTAAAAATGTCAACAAATAACAAAAAACAAACTATTTGACACTGACCTTTGCTCTGTAATTTCAGCTACCATTTACATGTTATATGAAAATTTTATCAGTCCTCTTATAAAGTGTTGAAAAATAAAATCATACACAAATGTGCACTAATTTTAACACAATATGTATTGGTCTGAAAATCCCTCTTTTCTCCCCTAATTATTGTATGTCTTTAATTTTCTATGATATCGGATGTTTGGATTTTATTTATTTATTTTTAACCCAATTTCCCTTTGGGATTAGAGAAGTATTGTTTTATTAAATTGAATAAGAAAGCAGTTGAATGAGGTGTCCCCAGTTAAATTAAACACTGTTTAAGAAACTTAGAAAGCTGCCGCATCATTTAAGCTTCCCAAAATTGTTTAAAGACATAGCAATCTTACTGTAAAGTAAGTGAAATTTTGAATTTGAAAAGATCTATAAAGAATATGTTTGGTTATGCTAACTTAAAGGTAAAGGAAAAGTATAGTCATACAGCATCACAATAAATTGCAAAATGTTGAATATGTAGTGTAAAAGTACATTGAGAGTTATTACAACAACAGCTGAAGTACTGTAAGTGTAATATTTCAAAACAGATGTCACAGAATTCAGGCAAGACAGACAGTAGAATAACTTAAAACGTTTATTTAAACAAACGGGCTGTGGATTCGCGGTATCAGCGGCTAGGGCGTCTATAGGAGATAAACACACGTTGGTGAACATGATAAACTGACGGAGGATTATTGTTATTACGTGAGTCACTAACCTTTTTTGACAGTTCAGTCCATGCTCAGAGAATGAATATGATTCCAGCCGGTCGACTGACATGACGCAGCGGACGCTGCCAGAGAGTTCCAGACGCAGAAGGCTGCAGAACTGACAGGAGATCAAATCAGAGCTGACAAAGGAAGGCAGGATAATCCACAGGGCGAAGTTAAGAGGCCGATCAAGGTTTAGTCCATAGAGGAATCCAACAGGAGTCCGAAGACAGCTCAGGCAAACAGGTCAGACAATGGCAGGAAGGCTCAAAACTCTGAATACAGAAACAGGTCAGGATCAGGCAAACGGAACACTATCAGCAACTCACAAAAACACTCTACACCACAGGTGTCAAACTGGTTCCAGAAAGGGCCGTGTGACTGCAGGTTTTCTTCCCAACCAAGCAATAGCACACCAGACTTCATTCACCTCATCAAGTAATCATGTTCAGACTGGACTCCCTTAATGAGATGAATGGAGTCTGGTCTAATATTGCTTGGTTGGAAAGAAAACCTGCAGCCACACGGCCCTTTCTGGAACCAGTTTGACATCCCTGCTCTACACCAAAGGCTCAAAACTAATCTGGCACTGATGGCTGGAAACAGGCAGCATAAATAAGAGCTGGAACAGGTGAATCAGATGAGCAGTGATGAGAAACAGGACAGAGATAAACAGGTGAATGAAATGACCAATCAAGCCAGCCAACAGCGCAAAAATAATGACAGTAAGTTATACATTATGTAGAGTTCAAGTGGGACCAAATGCACTCTTAAAGCGTTACTTTAATGATCTATACTTTTTTCAAAGTCCCAGTAAATCCATCCATTCCACATTTGGAGGCAGTTGGAATATTGTTTTTCTTTTAACAATAGAGCATAATTACAACATAGAAAAGCTACCAAAGAGTCTTTTTTATCTCTGGCCTGCTTTGTTTTGCTGCTTATATGTCATTGAAGCTAGTTATCCCTGGTGCATTTTCTCTCCTTGTTTCTTGTGTTCATTCAACCTTTCTCTTTCCCTCACAAACACATGAGTGGACAGATCAGGGAATTTGGGTTTTTATCATCAATTATTCAGGCGCCTAGCAGAAAGTGTCACCGTCAATGAGAGTGTTTATTTATAGACTTTACTTGGCTGCTGCAAAGGCCATGGCTGGGATAATTTCCTGTTTATTCTCACTGACTAAATAAATATTTGAGCAGTAATATATAAAAGCCTGTTAGTATTTTGTCTGTGAGCACCAGTGAGTGCTTGTATTAAAGGTTTTTGGAGTTGATTGTTGATTAAAGCAACATTCACAACAGCTGTCTGGATTCCGTTCTTTTGTATAGCTCAAATTCTTGGGTCTTGGGTTTAAACATTATAGGTAAGAATTTATACAGATACTACTAGTCTTTGAAATGTTCTTACATTTTAGTTATACTTTTTGGTTCAGACATATTTGTTCTCTATGATTATCGACTCTATGATTTTTCCCAAAAAAGGTGATAAATCATGTCCTGCAGCTTCACATTTTTTTAAAAAGCCAGTTGCCATTCAAGATGTACCCAGGATTTGACTCATATTCTCTTGGTTTACAGTCACGGGTTAAAACCACTTGTCCCAGGGCAACTATATGCCAGAATAAAAGAGTTTTATCAATTTTAGGTTCCATTCTAATTTCTAAGTTAATCACGGTTCTTTTGAAAAATGGAGAGCTCTTAAAATGTTGACCTTTTCTCAGTCAAAAGACATGGTTATGAAGTGTTAATTTATGGCTATTAGGTATTTAGTTGATCTGCATTTGTTTGCAGAATCAATTAATCTTTGATCGACCAAATGGTCTCCAGAAAAAAACTGTGGACCTGCATTAAGCTTGATTACTTTCACCTGGCTTGACATAGCAGAGGAACCATAACTCTCCACAAATTTTCTGAAATCTCTTTCAAAAGCAGTCTCCTCACTATATCAACCTCTTAGAGATATTGAACCTCAACAACTCGTAACTTTTAGGTTAGATCCTTAAAATAGATTTGAAATTCATAGAAACAAATCCTAAAAACCCATTATCTTGAATCTTCAGAGGGGAGCAAAACCACTGCTGCAAATGCCTAAGTTCACCAAAAATGCAAAAAACAGAGCAAACACAAAAAACAAGTTTGCAAACAAAAACTTGAGACCAACAAACTAAAGTGTTTTCAACAGAGTATCATTTATTATTATTTTTTTAAACACAGAAACCTTTTTATAGATTTTACAATGGTTCTGGTCAAATATATGTTTATGGATAACTGTTTATGGATAGTGTTCTGGAGTGATCCCATTATGTGGAGCTAGTTCGCAACTTTTCCTAACTTGCAGTTATTTTTTCTACTTAGAAAAATTTTTCTTTGCATTTAATTAACACTCACAGAAATATTTCCCCGAATGTATAGATTTATGTAAATTTAATACATTGATTGATACATTGATTGAAATCCCTTTTACTCTTTTCATTTTTTAGATACTTTTAACTCAAACATTACATAAACCTTACATGTTGCATATCAATTTATGTATTAAAGCTTATTTACTTGATATACATAACTATTAGGTTTTTGTATTTAGTATTAATAAAATATGTTGACTTACAATTAATTCTAATGAGTTTATTTATTTCAAATACATGAAGTTTATTGTGGAAATTGTATAAAGGTAACCATGTTTATGCAATTTAAAAAAATACTTTCTTTTTTAAATAAATGCATTGATTAGTATTAATTTTGAGAAAATATCCTTTTAAAATTCTAAATACAAGAATCAGAAAGGTGTTTATTTTAAATAAGCTATGTTCAAATTAATGAATGTGCATCATGTAGGATTTAATAGGTTTGTGTTGAAATTATCTAACAGAAGTAAATGGGAGTTTCTGTAGTAAAAATGACATAAATCGTAAAAACTCATTACTGTTTGTGTTTGCAGCTCATTTTAGGGTTAGCAGAGTATTTACCATCCTTCTCTATTTTCTGTGATTGCGTCTTTTAAATAGCAGAATTCTATTTCAAAGAATCAATACTAGAGCTCTTCTACATCCTTTATCTAGATTAAAAAAGGAAATCCCAACAACATGTTTGATGATGTATTTTGTTACAATCAGGTGAGAATGAGTTCAGAAAAAAATTGTTATTAGAATTAGGTAAATTCATAGTATTAGCAAAGAAGTAGAGGTACTTTTTATGCAACCTCTTCACTGCCCAGACACTCTTTAAAAACAATCAAATGCTTTATACTTGCGTTATTGTAATCCGTCATTTCTGACAAAACTACTCTAAGGTTCGGTTACTTCTGCTTAACTATCTACATTAGTAGCAAATTTGTACCAGAAGTTTAGCATATCCCTTGTGGATATTGCATGTCATGCAACATATATTAAGAACCAAACATTGTTAACATTTTTCCACAGAATATGTTAATATTATTTTAGTGACATAAAATTCACACTAGATGTTGAATAATTAACACAAACAGGAAAAAACCAAAAATAAGTCCATAGGTTGTGGTTATATATGTGCAAAAAAGCTGAGTGGTTTAAGGAATAATGTCTAAAGAAAACAATATGGAAAGATGCTTAAAAAGCCAAGAAAGTAGCTTAAATCTGTAAAAGCATTTCTAATTCTTTTAATGTTGCTTTATTACTACAGATAATTTGGATCCAGTTGCCCTTTCCATCAGTTCACTTGGCCTGGCTTTACTCAATGCCACCAATTGTCAGATGTTTCTATTACTTATTTTTTAGCACAAGTACCTGTTCTTTCTGGCCCTACTGTGCCTTGCGAAAGTATTTGGCCCCATGAAACTATTTAATCCTTTAATACATTTCAGACTTCAAACACAAGATATAAGATTGTAATTTTTTGTGAAGAGTTAACGAGTGGGACAAAATCACTAAGTGGAATTAAATGTATTCAATATCTTAAACTTTTTAAAGTTAGGGTTTGCAAAACAAATTGGCCCCTTTAATTTCCGTGCAGCAAACTGTCTGCAGAAGTTCAGTAAGGATCTCTGAAGGATCCAATGTCAACCTAAATGACCGATGTTGATAAATAGAATCCACCTGTGTGTAATCAAGTCTTCATATAAATGCACCTGCTCTGTGATAGTCTCAGAGCTCTGTTAAAAGTGCCGAAGGCATCATGAAGTATAAGGAACACACCAGGCAGGTCAGAGATACTGTTGTGGAGAAGTTTAAAGCTGGATTTGGATACAAAACGATTTCCTAAGCTTTGAACATCCCAAGGACACTGTGCAAGTTATAATATTGAAATGAAAGGATGATCAGACCAATGCGAATCTACAAAGACCCGGCCATCCTTCTAAAGACTGAGAAGACTGATCAGAGATGCAGCCATCTGCATCTCTCTGGATGAACTGCAGACATCTACAGCTGAAGTGGGAGACTCTGTCCTTAAAACAACTACCAGTCATATGCTGCACAAATCTGGCCTTTAGGGAAGAAAGCCATTTCTTAAAGATATCTTTAAAAAAATCTAATTTAAAGTTTGCCACAAGCCACCTGGAAGATAAACCAAATGTGGAAGAATGTGCTCTGATCAGATTAAACCAAATTGTAAGTTTTTGGCAATAATATAATATATAAGGTTATGTTTGGAACATAAGCAGCACAGCTTATCGTCCTGAGCACACCACCCCCACTGTCAAACATGGTGGTGGGTGCATCATGGTCTGGGTCTGCTTGACCTCAGCAGGGACAGGGAAGATGTTAAAAGTTGATGGGAAGACCAATTTACCCCAATACAGAACCATAATGTAAGAAAGCCTGTTGGAATCTGCAAAATACCTGAGATTTGATATTTATCTTCCAACAAAACAGTGATCCAAAACATAAAGCACAATCTACAGTGGAATGTTTCATAAATAAACATGTCCAGGTGTTAGAATGGCCAAGTCAAAGTCCAGACCTGAATCCAATCAAGAATCCGCTGAAAGAACCGAAAACTACTGTTCACCAATGCTCTCCATCCAAACTCACTGAGCTTGAGCTGTTTTCCAAGGAAGAATGGTAAAACTTATAGACAAGGCATTGTGCATGTCTCTGATTGCACCAACTTCTGATAAGGATTTAAACTTAATAAACTTAATTTATCCACTAATGTCATTTAATTTCTATATATGTGTGGAATTTGCTGTTATTTTGAGTGAATTTGCTGACAATGTTAGAAATATATTTTCTGAGAAAACTGTGAAATACTTATTTTACCCATCATATGAAGGTGGGCATGGTGTTGGGCATGGTGTTGTGGGAGTTTCAGCATATGATAGATGGCACGTTCGATAATGAACGTGCCATCTATCATATGCTCAACCAAAAAATGTGTTTTGTTAACTTTTTGCAGTGAATCTCTGTGTTTGCATATATTTGTAGCTGCATGTGGGCACCTCGGTGTGGAGAATAGACCGGTGGTTAGCAGGGTGTGGTGAGGACAGGAGGGGATATCAATCAGTGCAGACAGAAGTTTGAAAGCTGACACATCCCTGCTAGAAAGGCGGAGCAACAGAGAAAGTTTTTGTGCATTGCAGAATCTTTACATAGGAAGGACATCTGTAAGAACATTATTGCATGAATATATTGTGCTGCTTTGGTAGATATAAAAAGTCTTATCAAGAAGAAATCCTTTATACTGTATATTAATCTTGATGGTCTTAGATATTTTTTAAACATGAGCACCAAACATATGTTTAGAGTCCAAGAACCCCCCCCCCCCTCCAAATATTTGAACTTCAGTAGTTCCTGGATTATCTCTCATTTATTTCTATTTTTAACTATTTCTACATCTTTCTCTTAATAGGAAACCACAATGAGATGGTTTTCAGTATGTTTTAATGTTAGGGAGTTTTCCTCCAGCCACTTAGATATTCCAACCAACTGCTGAGTTAAACACTTCTGCAGCCTGAGTATGTTAGCCATTTCCATAATATCATTACTAACTTTTCCATTTATATCTAGTTCAGTTAAAAATGTACTTCGACTGGATCCTGCTGGCTAGCTTTTTAAGATCTTTTCATAGAAGTGACCTGTTGCCGTGTGATTCAACAAAAAGTTCAATAAAATAGATTACTTTTTGTCAATTCAGTTAATTAACATAATTAAAAAAAGTTTATTTACACCATATTGCCAAAAAAATTAATTTGTTTGATATCATAAACAAATAACATTAGTGATATCTCATTTTAAATACACAGCTTTGGCTTTTCTGAGAAGGTTTTCAGAGAATTAAGGAGTTAAATTGAAAAAGGGTTTAAACACTTCCAGGAAAACATCTAAGAAGTCAGACAGAGAAGGCCTGGCCTGTAGTTTCCAACCTTTCTCTCTTTATGGACCTTTTTCTTGGTAAAAGAGGAACCATAATTTTGAAATTTAGGGGGTTATATCCAAGCTGTCCTCAAAAATTTAGGAACATGAACTGATCCAAAATCCCAATAATGTATCAATATATCAAGAGTATAAAACTCTACTTTTGATACATTACAGCAGGTAGTGTTGCTTTCACTTTATTCTCACTGTAACTCTTTTTCATTTATTATTACGTTACTTTAACTTACTGTAATGTTAATTTTTGAGTTTTCTTTCCCTGTTATGTTTCTTTTTGCCATGTACAGCTGCGTGTGCTGTACATAGCACATTTAGTATAGTGTGCTAAAAAAAAAAAAAAACTTGCTTTGCCTTCTCTTGTTAACTTTCAAACCCATACTAATGCACTTAAATACTTAAAAGAGAGTTGTGATTTATCCCTTTAAAGAGAAGATGTATTCACAGCTCTGGTGGAAGCCTTTACATCCAGAACTTTGCTTTGCACATATGATTCTAAGCTTGACTGCAGTTGCTTGGTCATGGCAACCCTTCCATTAAGCACTCTTTTACTGTTATTGAACTAATCTGACAAGATGTAATTTGCAGTTCTGTTGCTATGGACTCTGAAGAAAGTCACCACCATTCATGGTTGTACATTTTGAGATTAAGCAGACACCATCCATGCTCTGCAATTTTGAATGGCATGATCCCACTTGCTTCCACATTATGACAGTTTTCTGTGGAGAATTTACAGTAGTACACATTCAAAAGTTGCTCACTTACCTTGATGGGCCCTTGGCTGGTTCTTGTCCCTTCTGAACATCAATATTTGTACTAAAATATTCTTTCTGTCATGATTTGTGGACATAAAGCTCTAAATACCTCCTGGACAGTCCCTGTAATTCAGTAACCTCTTGAATATTGAAGAGGGGGTCACTCCAGTGGCTGGAAGTTGGAGGGGATTTTGCTGGGAGTTGGAGGGCAGTGATTTGCCATTCGGCTTTGACTGGGAATGGCCATTTTAAATGGCTGCTACTGTAATTGTGAGGAAAATTTGAATGTCAAAGGTCCTGTCACAGTACCATGGTAGAATTTACTGAGCTCCTGACAGTGACCATCTTTCACACAGATGTTTATATAAGTGCTTGATTTTACATATCTGTGGTCCTAAATGTGACTAGAACATGTATATTAAATTATGCAGATGGGTAAGATTATTAAATGCTGCAACTAATAATTATTTTGCCAACTGATTGATCTGTGGATTATTTTTTTGCTTAATTGATTAATGATCAGATAGTAAATGGTTCCTTAAAAGCAGGTTCTTTACAGAATTAATTCAGGTGAGGCTAAAACTTTTCCACCTGAGGAGTTCTGCATATAGTGACTGTTCTCTAATGCAGTTATTGTATAATTTCTGCTCTCAGTGGGTTACTCTTTCAGCCAAAGGCATGTTATAGACTCTCTACACTCCAGTTAACGATTAATCGATTGCTAAATTAGTTGATTATTTCAGTAATTGATTAATTACAACTGATCTGATTTAAAGTTTTAGTCTCAAAGCCAATACTCTTTTGATTAGTGAATTTATTTCTGTGGGTAGAGATTTAGGAAAGAATATTCTAGAGACAGATTATTGTATAATCTAGTTAAAAAAGTTAATTGTTAATTTAATTCTGTTCAATTCAAAGCAATACATTATAAAATATAGGGAAAGGGGGGAAATGGTTCTGGGATGATGGGGATATTTTCTTGGTAATAACAGCTCATGGAAGATAATATTTTTGACATTATCAGCATATTAAATCTTTTCTTAGCTGGAAAGTAAGTAAAGCATTTTTTTTCCCGCCCTGTGTGTTTTTGTTGAACATCTCTGGAATTTGCCTTTGGTCATTGCTGCTGTCCTCTTCCTTGCATCTGACTTTAAATCAACTCTCACGAGGTTACAGAAAGCATTTTGACAAGTCTGAAAGTGTGTCAGAGGGTGAAATGGAAGTTCAGAAGAAAGATAGAAAACAAGGAAACATATTTAAGGAGTGAGTTTATGAGATAAAAGCCTTAAAGTATAAATATTTAAAGAGGAGGGATGAATTTCAGCTTTTAAATAAGCAGATTTTAGGTTAAGCAAGTCCCTTTCAATGTTTTATGTGGCCCATTTTAAGATGATCTATACAAATTAATATTCAGTGCCATGAAAAGCATTTACAGCAAATTATTTTTAATTTGCTGTTTTATTTACTTTTTGTTTACAATAGTGGAATTGGATAAATAAATGAATAAAGCTTAGGGACACCAGTAAATTACAGATCATGAAACAGTGCTGAACCTTTCCTGGGAGGCCAGCCAACAAAAATTATTCTAAGAGATAATCAATGACTCATCCATGAGGTTATGAAGAACTGAACTTCTACAGGCCTGAAATTTCAAGTCAGGGTTAATAATCCTCAAAAAAATCCAGTGATTGAAAGTTAATTAGTCAAAGAAAAACTAAAATAGTTTAGATATTATAGTCAAACTTGTTTGTGAATTAATTCACTTTGTTCCTCCAAGAACTTGGTGAGTTTTTAAAATCTATGACACCATGAACTCTCCCTTCTGATACTAAATCCTAAAGGAGGTTGTCCTGAAAAGAACTGAATTACTAACAAAAGACTGACCTCTTTTGAGATGTGTATATATATATATATATAAATGTATATATGTGTGTTTCTGTATAAATGGCTGAAAATGATCTTTTTAATGTGTTAACTGTAGCCCTGACTGTGGAGACAAATGTCTTTTCTGAAGGGAGTCAATGCATGAATGGGAACCCTAACAGTGGTTACTGCTGGATAAGCACAGCCTTATCTCAACCAGGCAAGTAGCCCCTGGATCCCCCAGCTCATCACAGAGCAGACGATTACCTTCCCTCTGATTCACTCTTTTTTTTCCCTAAAACTAAGAAGCTTAGGCTGAGAAAAGCGATAGAATTTTTAATATTTGCCTAAAATTGGGGCAGAGTTTATGTTGTCCTAACATACTGTACTCTACCCTGAAATGAAGCAACAGTAGGGGTGTTTTCTGCATATCTGATTAAATACAAATAGAAAGAGGAGACAAAACCAAGCTTAATTCTTACAGAGATCTGAGGAGAATGGAGACAGTCCTTTAAAGAGTAGACAGAGCTGTCTGTTGTATGCATCCCTCTGCTCCCAATGATAAGCTCCATTTATCATGAGACAGTGAGAGAAACTTGAATGAGGCTCTCATAAGAGTCTTACATTAATGGATTATTAATGAACAGGCCCTTTCTCCTCACGTGGTCATAAATGAAACTCCTCATTTGTATTCTGCTCTACAGTCCTCTCACTCTTTCCCCTTACCCTAACCTGTCCAGCGAGAGCTTTACTTTGCTATCTTTGAAGGAATTTGATTTTCATGTTCCTGTTGAATGTAGCCTGTCTCCTTATGGCTGACTGCTTCCAAAACATGTTGCATTAGAAAGATCACAACATCACACTTTAACTAAATTCTACTTGTGTGACATGTCTCACCTCTCCACGCTGAGTCACAGGAGGAGTCTCAAATAGGTTCATACTGTATATCTCTAAGCTTTCATTTCCTCTTACTCAGACACTTGTCATCAGAGCAACATGATAGTTAAGTGTTCTTGTGGAATTAAGATTTTAAAAACCAAAGCTTTAGGAAAGACGGTTCTTAATGCACTGAGCAAGCAAATGGTTTTTTCTCTGGTTGGCTTTACATTTCATCAGATTAATGCAGATAATGCTACTCTCAGCATCAAATGAAGACCTCTGGTCCAACTAGGGTGTATTGAAATAAAGTGAATATACTAGTTCCTTCTAATCAGAGGCCTAAAATTCTCTATATAAAAAGAAGGTTCACTAGCATGTTGCCTTAAGTAGTGCAGCTTAATCTAATTTCACCTCAAACACTTGAACTTACCCGAAAGTTTTGTCTACCCCTGCCAAGGGCTAACGGTGTCCCAGTTTTTTTTTTGGGGGGGAAGTGGCAATTTCGCAGAGGAACACATGGAGAAAAAGATTGTCAGGCACTTTTTCTCATTCATTCTTTATATTTACTTCCTTTTTGGGGTGGGTGGATTCTTCATCTCAGTTGGGCTCCATAGGGACTTTAGGGGTATTTGCAGTATCTTACCTGGTTACTGCCTCCAGTGTTCCAATAACCATGGGCACTACCATTGTCTTCACCTTCTAGGCTCTTTCTATTTCTTCCCTGAGGCCTTGGTTTCTCAAGGTTTTCATGTGTTTTCTTCCTGATGTTTCCATCATTTGGGATGGCAGCATCAATCACTGTGACTGTCCTCTGCTGCTTATCAATGATTGCACTGTCTGGGTGGTTGGCCACAACTATGTAGTCTGTTTGTATCTGGAACTCCTACAGATTCTTAGCTCTGCCATTCTGGACAACCTTGGGAAATGGATCCCATTGGGATCTTTTGTTTCTGTATACTCTCCCAGCCACGTGATTTTAACGTTTCATGCAATCCTATCCTGCCAGTATCTTACACCGTGCTGTGAGATGGTGGATCATTCCTGGGGCCTCTTTGCATAGTCGGCACCTGGGATCTTGCCTGGTATTGTCCTCTATTGTGTTGGTGAACTGCTCCTGTGCTGCCATAATCAGTGTTTTTGTGCTGTCCTTAAGCCTGGCCATCTCTAGCCATTGAAAGGATGTGCCCATATCAGCCGCTTTATGTCGGTGGTACTGTGTTAAGACTTCTGACTTAATAGAACTTTCCTTTCTTGTTGCAGGTACTTGGTTGTTGCTGCATTTTTAATGGCCTTTTTGTGGTCTACAGTTGGCTGTGGTATTCCAAGGAACTTTTATTTCTCTTCTACATCTACTATTCTATTATTTATTCTATATCCTCTGTTTTAATCTCATATGAAGATGCATACCTGTGCAATTAGAATCTTACTGCAGAGGTTTAACTTTAATAGGAAGTGGGCACGGCCTTTGTTCTCTCTGAAATAGTAAAAGCCCAGACAGAAGTTCTCTGGAGTGAACAAAGACCAGGACTGCTGGAAAAAGTGTTCTTTGGGCAGTTAAACTATTTTGACAGCATATGGACTACATAAACCAAATATACAGTAATATTCCAGGAAGAGATCCTCATATGAGCCATTAAACACAGTTGAAAGTGTCATGTTTTAGGGATGCTTTACTGCAGGAGTACCTGGCCAGCTCGCCAGCATTAAAGCTGTTATGAATCCCATTGTGTCAGAAGCTGCTGAAGAGAATTATGAGACTGTTTAAAAGCTGAAGCAAAACTGGACAATGCAACATGACAGTGACCTAAAACATAGCAGTAAATCCACCAAGGGCTTATTTAGGATTGAGAATTGGAAGGTCCTGAACTGAGTCAAAGCTCAGATATAATGTATGGGTCATGGACGATAATTTCTTTCAATATATACAGTAGGAGGATCTATATCAGGTTTGGAACCAGAGTCCTTATCTTCTTACTGATGTATTGTACTTTGCACTGTCAAAACTCTGTCACACTTAAAAGGGAGGGGAAAAAAGAAAATTCAAACTTCAGCTTCAGGGGTGTGCACTTATCTCCAGAAGTCTATTGGTGAGAGGTGGGGTACATTCTGGACAGGTCACCAGTCCATCAGAGGCCAACACAGAGACACACAAAGATGTACAACCACTCACGCCTAAGGAGAAGTTAAAGGTGCCAACACTAACCTAACAGTCATGTTTTTTTGGGAGGAAGCTGGAGTACCCAGAGAGAACCCACGCATGCACAGAGAGAACATGCAAACTTGCTGCAAGGTCAAGTGCTATAAACTGCATCATTGTACAGCCCTTTTTTTGCTTATCAATGCAGCCAAAAAATTTTTAGCTGGTCACTGATAGAGTCACTCAATATAGGTTCCTGACTCCTGGATAACTTTGAAGAGAGTCTAAGCAGTTTACATTTAGATGTAGCCTTGCTAAAAAAAAAAAGAAAAAAAAAAAAGCTGAACAGATTTGACGTATTGATTTTACTTTATTTTGGAACTGATCAATAACTTAAAATGAACTTTACACATTTTCTATTTGTATGCTGTACAACCTGCTTTTTAAAGATAATTTTTAATATTTCATAACATTCAATATACATATAGCAAAATAGGATTTAATGTAATACTGAAAAACATCACAAAAATTTAAATCACACATATATGTGTGGGTGTATATATACATATACACCCACAGTTGTATTAGTCTGCAGGTTTTTACATAAGGTCACTGAAGGAAATGTGTTTTCTAACTGTTTTTAAATTTACATTAAGTTTGTTCCAGCATCTCTGAACAGTGGGAGTGAGTGAAAACAGGATGTTATAATTTTTTCACATTTCACTCTTGGGGTTTTGCCGTCTGCTAAATTTTGCTCTTTTCACAGCTCTTTCTCTCTGCAGTACTTCTGTGTTCAACAAAGCCTCCAAGAACCTTATAATGTGTAGTACATACTGTTACTGATAATCATTATTTCTTATTTAAATCCATTTATTAAAGTATGCCTCTTCATGAAGTGATTAGGTCATTAAAAAAGCTAAGCAGTAGTTTATGGGAAATGTCATTTTTTATATTTGTGTGAATTTATTAGCTGGGAAAAAATGAACTCTCCCAAGTAGTCATTTTTTTCTCTGACTGAAATGTAGTTATCTATGCATTAAGTTATTGAAATTAAGAAAAAAAGTTATTAGAAATACAAATAGCTTTAATTGTCATGACATGCATCAATGTTCACTCACTCCTTTGCAGAAACTTTATTCTAAGATTATTATCCCTACCAAATGGTGACCTCTTGGCAGGTAAATCCTACCCATCAGGTAGCTTGCTGGCCTACACTGACAAATTACTTTAGTTACTGGTGTGTGCTCAATCATGACATGGTGGCATGTGAGCAGAAAAGCATTGTCATTACTGATGTTGATTTGACCTGATTGATTTTAGCATCCTTCCCTGGATCTTCTGCTTTGTTTTATATTTCATAGGTGTTTGGGTTAGAGCTCCCTCTCACTGCCTGTGATCTCATCCACCAGTTATCTTCATATAGACCATATGAAAAAGATGTTAAAATATTACAAGAGAAAGGCAAACAATATTTATCGCATTATCATCAACATGAAAAACGCCTTCAGACTCATGATGGGTCCCAAAAGATGCACAGAAACTAATAAGAAAAACAAAAGACAGAGACCAGTCAGAGCAGTTCTGATTAAACTAGCTAGATCACTTAGGCCTGATCATTAATATGCACTGCCAGCGATGTGACAAAAGGCCATAGTATTGCCAATTTCATTTCCTAAGCACGGTCTCAGAGGAGTTCATTTCCAGTGCCCTCCAACCACAACTGAGTTGAAATTGCATTTCAGCAGTGAGAGCGGCATGATTGAACGGGGGAGCATTTTAGACTTGCCAACACTTAAAAGGCTGACATGAAAATCTAGAAGTGCATGAATCCATGATTCACCCTGCAGCGTGCCCTCAGTCTCTGTGAACTGCAGCTCGGTCTGTACCTTCAGTGGCCTGCTAGTCATGGTGAAAGAAAACAGGCAACACAACATTAGCTCCACTTGTTGCTCTCTCTTTGGATACACAATTACTATATATGAATGCAATACTTAATGTTAGTGCTGTCATAAATTTAGATTAGGCCAAAGATGGATGATCCATATTACATACATACTGTATTACAGAATATGTTTTCTTCTTCTGTAACAACTAATGATAGAGTGGCACAAATATCAAAAAAGTAAATTAAAAAAATTAGAAAAAAGGGAAACGGAAAGGAAGAATCAAGGAAAAACTTATAGAAAGAGAAAAGAAAAAGAGAGAAGCATTAATGTATGTATGTGTATGTGTTTTTAAGAACAAAGAAAATGATGTATGATTCAATTTATGCATTTTTTTTTTAACCCAAATGGGGCAGGGGTCAATATGAATTATCCTCCTATTCTTTTTTTTTGCAGGAGGTGCAGGAGGCAACATTGCCATGGAAAAATAATGAAAGGTAAAATGATATATACGTTTTCATGTTCCTTTCATTAGTGAATGGTCTGTTTGAAAAGGCTTTAAAAAAACAGCTAAAGTGGAAAAATCACAATTTGGCATTCCATGATTTATCTAAAAGATCAACAACAATGGGCAAATTTTTAGTCCTAAATGTTTGCAATTGTGGGAAAATCGCAAACCAGGAAATTGAACTACGTTTTACTGTGTGGATTTGTGCTTACTGTATCACAGTATTATTGTCCATCTAGACATACAATATTAATGTGAAGCTATATCCAGGTGATCTGCAGGTATTTTCACTAGTGAAAATAAAAACATAAAGCATTAACTGTAGAAACAAAGATGGTGTGTGACATCTAACTGATTATCAGAGTGATATGTTACCATTTTCCTGATCCAAATAACCAACAGGGAAGGACTGAACTCTGCCAACACCCATCGTCTCTCAAATCAGTGGTTATCATGGAGACTTTGCTTGCAAATTGATGAGGGAAACTTGCTGGCAAAACATTCCCAGTTATTTCTTTACAGGCGCTTCTCCATTTCCAGGGCTGTTTTAAAATGCTGTTATTTCTGCCCAGTAGTTTAAATTGCTTTATTTCTACAGTTTAATACTTCTCCAAAGTAAAGTATTCTATTTAATAACTTTATTATTTGTCAATACATGAGGAAAAAAAATTATGATTGAATGCTTATTTTGGGATGCCCTGTGCTGCAGGTTTTAGCACTGTTTCCTTGCAGCAAGAGTGTTCCCAGTTCGATTTACGATTCAGAATCTTTCTAAATGGAGTTTGCATGTTCTCCCTGTGCATGCATGGGTTCTCTATGGGTAGCCCGGCTTCCTCCCACAGTCGAAACACATGACTGTTGGGTAAATTGGCCTCTACAAATTGTCCTTAGGTGTGTTTGTACGTGCATTGATGTATGTTGTATGTCTTTGTGTCTCTGTGTTGCCCTCTGACAGACTGGAGAACTGTCCAGGGTGTACGCTGCCTCTTGCCCATAGATGCCAGTTGGGATAAAGCGTGACAAAAAATGGATGGATGGATGGATGGATGGATGGATGGATGGATGGATGGATGGATGGATGGATGGATGGATGGATGGTATTATTTAGGAGATTTTGTCTTCTTTGACAAAGCATTTTTTTGTTTTTAGTCCGGTAATTGAGATGTAGTCTCAAATGTTTAACTGATTGTTTTTAAATCAACTCTGGCTTTTATCCAATGGATGTAAAGAAAGCAATTCCTCTTATCCATGCATTTTCTTTAGCATTGATGAACTGTTGGTACATGTGTCAACATCATTGCTGTGTGGCTGCATTTGAAAAGAACAAAACAAGAAGCACAGGAGACCAGCACTTTTTAGCCATTTTTTGAATTCTAATGGAAATGGATTTATCCATATTGAGCTTTACAGCAGAAATGTGACCAAGATAAACAGGCTTTCAAAATGAGATAAAAATAGAGGCAAATAAGAAAATAAATTATACATAAAAAAATGATCTTCACTTTCATTATGATAAATTACAGATTTCCTTTAAATGTCTCTTTACTCTCGTCAGTAATCGTTAATCAATTTTTTTTTCTTTTGCTCTCCTTGGGGAAAAAAAAAATTAGATTTCATCATATTCAATGTTTATATTCTGTTGTAAGCACTTATTCATTAATATGTTTTCATGCCATTTCTGCTAGACAAACATTTTAAATATTTTTAAACCATAAAGTAAGAAATAAATATAATGCACACCACCATGATACCAATGTCTTTATCCATACCGCCACCAGTTAAACTCCCTTTCTAGATATAAAAATGTCTCAAAGGTATAGTGGAGGATGTTCTTTTTCCAGGTGGATAATCAAAATAAGTGGTCCTCCTAATTGTCAATCATTCTGGTGATATGTTTACGTAAGGCTGTTCTACATACCCATCCCCATTTTCACTTAACGGTGGTTAGTCTGACATAGTGGAAAAATTGCAAATCTTCTTTTGGAAAGTAAGCTTGTATAAGCGATGCAAACAGCAATTTTTAAACAGAGTGTGCACATACTGTAGAGAAAAGCTGTGTGCTCTTACACACATTCAATAGGCTTTCCCACTTGGGAGCATGTACAGGGTTGTGCATATGCATTTTTTGTTTTAAAGAGGAGAGGGTGGTTCTTTTCCAAAATTCACAAAAATCCTTCACTATACCTTTAAGTCGTAGATGTGTTTTGATGGTGAAATCTATTCAAGCAGATATACTTTCTATCAAGTATTTTCAATCTAATTCAACCAAACCTTAGAATATAGTAATGAGAAACCCTAAGAATTATTTCTAGCATTTCATCCCTTCTTCCTTTATGATCAAAGCAAACACAGAAATCTGTAGATCTGTAGAAACGACTCCACTGTGAGACAATCTTCAGACAGTTTCATGGGGTCTTCCCAGGTGTAGAAAGGAACACATAAATGTTTGTTCAATCAGACCTTTCCGATTAAACTGATTTGGAGAGCAAATAATGTGAAAAGTGGTACCATTTTACAGGAAGCATAAAAAAAGCAGTTCAGCAACACCAAAAAGATACAATTTTATATTTTCAGGACAAGTTGACACAGTTCTTTAGGAAACCATCTCATCAGAAATTTGTAAAATAAAGAAGGGAAAAAAGGTTGCAATTTTCCTGTGTGCTGGCATTGCAGAGAACTTATATGGGCTCTTGATGGGACATTATTTGTTTATTGAGGAGAAACTATTTGGCAAAAATATGTCCTGTCCTGCAATCATGTGCTCCTGTGTTAGCTGTGATTTATTTAGTATCTCAATTGCTCACACTCTTAGTGCATTTGTCAAACCGTCCATAATTTGTACCTGTATCCGACAGTAGAAAAGCATGGATGATTCAAAGGGTGTAATAAAATTCCCCACATAATAACCAAATTGTGAGGAGTTGGCGGTGGAATATTGTTGTGCACTGGAGGAAAAACAAAAAGACATACCTTTTGCAAGTGAAATGTTTGAGTGGGCTGTGGTTTCCGAATCTCACTCAGGAATAAAGATGACAACAAGCACTCCTGTGGGTGTGAGTCATCGTGCTTTAAAAGAAGATTAAATTACTGTTTTCTCCTCCTTTCTCGCCTTGTCTTCCCCAGTAGACATGAATGGGGTTATCTCCCTAGAGATAAATGACAATGTCTTGCCTATCTGGTGGTGAAGTGATGTTAAAAAAAACAATATTGACAATGTTATTCAAACAGAATGTGAAAATACAGCTTTTATTCTTGGAAGTGTTCTGTTAAAGAGGAAACATGTTATTATACAACCCATTTTTTCCCCGAGTTTACAGTATAGATGAAGCAGTTTTAAAAAATTTAAAGTAACCTTTGCTGGAGATTAACCACGGTCAAAAACTGACTCCTCGGTCTGCTGCAGTTAGTGGCAATACTGGTCAACAGTGGCAGAAATATCACAAATATTCAGAAATTATCCTATCTTAACTGCAGTAGCAAAATCTCATTAATATCTCCAACCTTCAGATTAAGAGTTTGCATCTGGACAGAAAAGTGTCAGAAAAAAGCACACCAGTGGGACTTTATACAAGCCTCCAATCAAAAAAACAAACTGGTGATCTCCAATAAAGGATTTTACACGGTGCCATCTCAACAAAATCGTTTTTATTGGTTATTAATCAAGGTGTTTTAAATGGATGTCCTTTCTGCAGTCTGTCTAAAAATGTGTTCCACGTTTTTATGGAGTGCACAAGACTGAAGATAATTTTTAGCCTTTTAATTTGGGTTTTTAGTCTTTTAGTTCTTTTAATAGGAGGAGTTTGGCAGAATAGAAAAAAAAAATAAGCCAAAAGCCCGACTTTTAAATGTTTTAATCAGTAAAGCAAAGATGGCCATTTATTTGTGCCGCAGAGACAGACTCCAGGAGGGAACTCACCTTGATGCCGTGGCTCTGTGGAGATGCAACGTTAAAGCCATAATAAGGCTGGAGTTTCACTTCCACAGGGCCACACAGAATATGGACGATTTTATTCAGTTGTGGGGTTTTAACAAAATTCTATCTACTGTGTCAGATGAAGGACAAATACACATTGGAAAAAATTTAAATCTAGATGAGCCTTTTTTTTTCTTAAAATAACTGTATTTGTTCGTTGATTGAGGAGGTAAAAGAGACATCTTGCCAATGGAACAAGACAATTTACTCTTAAAATAAGAAAACACAGTGGATCTGTCTTATTTAAAGTGCATATTATCTAGTTATCTTATTTTAGGGGAAAAAATACTGATCTCTTTTATCAACTCAAATTAAGGGTAAATACACTTAATTTAAGAAATGTTTACTTATTTCTAGATCTTTTTTCCAGTGCAATTTAACAAGCTCTTCATTTAATGATTATTAGCTGACACTTGTTTTTACATTAATAGTTATTTTTACCTAAAACCTTTTTTTTTACATCCATATTTGGTCTATCATTGAATTGTGTAAATAAAGTGTTGTTAAAATCCAGATTAAGAGTTTTTATGAAGTAGAAAAAAACCTTCTGCTTTCAGTACTTTTACAAAGCTTTCTGCCAAGTGTTTACCTAAAACCGCCAGCCTTGGCACTAATTTCAACAAAAGCTACAGGTATTTATTTTATTTGACTACACCATGATAATTTAAATTTGCACAGTTGAGATATTGAAAATGACTTTAGAAAGATAACATTTGACACCATTTCTTTATCATTTGTGAACTTGGAAAATGATATGCTTATTGACATTTCTTATCCTTTATTCGGGGAGGTGGGTTGCATAGAGTTAGGGCAGGCACCCCAAATAAACAGGCTGTTTGTCATCAGTGCAGTCACCACACAATAGTATCATATAATCACCTTGTAACATGTAGTCTTTTTTTCCCCCTCTAAAGCACATGTCCCTTTCTCAGGGACCAGAAGTCCTGCACCTATTTCATATCCCTGCACACGTGGATTAAAATAATTCGGCCACCGTTAGCACAACAGTATGTAAAACCTGGCAAATGTTAAAAAAAGGTAATTGAGCCATTTGATTTGTGTGTCTTAGACCAGGGACAAGTGACAGAGTTGCAGGGCCCTAGGCCTGAATTACTAGTTTTCAATACACTTTCTCCCATTTCATTGGCATTATATAGTACCATGCGGTCTAACTAAATTTCCAGGGCCTTTAAGGAAGAGTGCTTTGTCGGCCAACATCGTCACCAATCTTCCACTGTACTTAACAATGGGCTTGAGCATCTTTTCCTCATTCTTACTTCTTGTTTGGCTCCTAGCCCATCATATTTTGTCCTCCAAAAGCAGAAGTCTTAGTCTAACCAGAATAATGCAAATTTTTTTTTTTTAAATGTGCCAACAGATTTAAAGGAATCTCCATGTTTTTGGATTTGTGATGGTTCGACAGAAAGTACATTTTTACTGGCATACCTCCCTAACAGCAGTTAAAATAATGGTATCCAATGGTTGTTATGGAGACATAATGACACCCCAAAAAAGTACATTTTGCTGTGGTCATCAACCCTTGAGCTTTAGTAATGTTTAACTCTTCAATTTTTCAAGAGGTGCAATGGCAAAGGATGCTTGTGATGTGAGCCTTTTTCTGTTTAGTAGCTTTGATTTTTCTAATGGACTTTGTCTATTTATTTTCTACTTTTCCTTCTGGTTTAGCCTGATCATTTTCATTTCCAGTTGCAAGCTTTCCAAAACTTTCTCCTCCCTCTAGTGTTCCTGATCCCCTAGAGCCTCTTATAACTTTCTCTGCCTAATGATTTGTATATTTTTGCCCCTACTTTTGCCTATGCAATGTCTTTGTCTTTATTCTGTCTCAATGTTGATAAAGTTGTGCATTTTAACCAAGCCTGTATTTTATGTTCTCTGGGGTTAAAATATATATGGATAAAAACGTCAAATAATGAGTTAATAAAAAATACTTTCCAACCACTGCAATTAATGGAATTATGCAAAGATGAAAAAATCTTAATGTACATTTATGTTACAGGAGATCTCTGAAATACAATTTCAGAGAATCCCTCTCTCCATTTAAATAGAATCATTAAATGTGCATGAGAATTTAACTGTAGAGATAAAGCCAATTCAAGCTTTTTTAAACCTCTGAGCAGAACTTTGACTCAGACACTCGCATTTTTACATCTAAATCTTTCCTAGCCTCCGAAGATGAGCCATGGCAGAAAGTACTGGTAGACATGGGTTATTGCTGCTAGTATTGCAGTTGATTTTTTAGAATAAGATAAAATTACATATGGCTCCATGGTCATATATAGTTTCTATATAACCTCTGCATTTTGGTTACCTACAAGGAGAATGCAATCTTTTCCAAGGGATAGGGTGATGTGAACTGAATGTTAAACAGCAGCACTAGATATTGTGAAAGCTTAGCACAGCAGTGCAAGTGAAATGCTTTTCAACAGCATAAGCAAAAATGTAAATCTATTTCCTGTTGTGAAAATTTACACTGTAATCGCAGGTATGAGGAGAGGAAATGTCTGTTATACAAGAGAGCAAAAAGTGATATAGTGAGGAAAGATATGCAATACCAAAAAACCTACATTTTATTTTTCAGGAAATGAAATAAGAATTAAAGTAAGGGTTCAGAGCAGGGCCCTCAACTTGTTACCCGAGAGCCACATGTGGCTTTTGAACCTTTGAAGTGACATTATATAAAAAAGAGATGTGTTCCTACAGGTAAAAAGTTGTTTAAGTTCTTCTTCATGTTTTCCTACAACTTCTAACAGTCATACACAGAGATGTCGAGTAACTAACTATAAATACTTAAATATCTTCTTTTTCTCATTTTATGAAAATATTTTATTTTTACTCACAACATTTGAACACAACTTTCTTTAATTTCAACTCCCTGCTTTCTAAAAAACATGCTTGTTATTTCTGTACATATTGATAACATGGAGGAACAGCTGCCACAAAACAAAGGGAAAATCAAGAGGGCGAAGAGAATCTGTACCGCTGGAGCACAGATTGTTAAAAAAAAAAACCCACTGATACCAAAATGGATGGGAGCAAGGAAACATGTGGAGGATGGATCTGATTCCAAGACAAAACACATTCACCATCCATTCCCTCTTTGTTTAAGCTTGTGCTTTATATCCAGAATTCAATAGTGCTTTTCTTAACCTTTACAGGAAAGATTTCAGGTGTAATTAAGCTTTTTATGTTGTTTGACACAGTTTGGCGTCACATCAGTAGTTATCTGATTTTAACTTTTTTCCACTGACTTTTAATTCCGCTGAAATCAGGCCATACTAGCTCCTTTCCAGACTGATTCATTGCATATATGGATTAAATCAGTCTGCATGGCCAGGCTTATTAAAACCAGAGCTTTAAAAGTATTGATCTGTTTATACAGGTCTATTGTTCAGTCCAATCTATATTATCTGTTCTGAAATTTTAATTTAGAACAAATTTAGACCAAGTCAGTATTCTTTTATATTCTCTCTACTAACTCAGTAGGCAAAAGAGGAAAGTTAACCTATTCTTTAGCATTAAACTGTTATGAATAGTTAAAAGATATTTTGGATCATCTAAAGCAAAAACTTAATTTTACTTTGAAACTTAAGGATCAGTGTTGTTTTCATCAACGGTGACGAAATAATTTAGTTGACCTTCCTTTTTCTGATGATAACGAAAACGGACGAGCTAAACGTGGATCTTTGATGACAAAAGCATGACTAGTCATAGGTTTGAGTTTTAATAACCAAGGGGCAAATTTAAAGGTATATTGGACGATGTTTTTTTCCTGGTGGATCATCAAAATAAGTGGTCCTCTTATTGTCAATCATTCTGGTGATATGTTTACGTAAGTGTGAGTCATGCTGAGTCTGACATAGTGTAAAAATTGCAAATCTTCTTTTGGATACAAAAGGAGAAATGGGCTTTTGAATGCTCTCACATGCGTTTAACAGGCGTTCGCCCTCGGCAGCGGGTACAGGGTTGTGCATGTGCTTTTTTTTTTTTTAAGTGGAGAGGGAGGGTCTTTTAAAAAATTCTCAAAAATCCTCCACTATACCTTTAAGTGGCTGCAGAGGGTCAGCCAGGTGAGCAGCAGTTAAAACTGAATGGTTAGTGAGCAGTAGTGAAGGTGGGCCTAAATGGGTCCTTTAAAATTCTGCTCCAAAATTCTGATTTAATCATAGGGAAGAAAAAATTGGAAAAAAATGAATGAATTAATTAATTACTAAATAAATAAACTGACCTCCAAGTCATAAAAATATTAAATATTCTACATAGCAACACAATTTTCCTCCACAGAGATTTTGTGTCTCTGCCCATTATTTTCTAGCATCAAGAGTGACTCTTGGACAAGAGGAACAAAAGCAAAAAGTAGTTATTACTGCATTCTAGATGTTTCCTGGATAATCATAGGGAATAACGATGAACTGCGGGGATATTAAATAGAATAATATGTGAGGGCGGCTGAGGATATGCTGTATAATTATAAAATGGAAAGTCAAGTCTTGGAGAAAGAACTCTTATTTGGATCTGGCTGACTACCAGATTAAACCACACAGGCTTATGCAAAATTTTCAAATTATTTATATGCTCCTGCACATGTTTTGCACTGGCAATGAGTTTCATGTTGGAGACGTCTTCTACAAACATACATGTTCTGGGACATTGGGGACATGACTGCTCTTCTCACCAGGCAGGTCCAACTTTTAAAATAAATAAAGGAAAGAGTTGAATATGAATAAATAGCAAAAAAGGTGTAATTGAGAGAACAAACTTTTTTTTTTTTACATGCACCTTAGTCTAAAGTTTCTATTAACTTTAAAGTACTGATCCTGAATGAGTAAATTCATCTCACAGATTTCTTATCTGTCTCTGCAGGGGGAATCAAACATCTGATCATGGGCTTCATTTACCATTAACTATAATTGGCTCTTGGTTAAGTTTTTAACAGCTTGTACTGATAAACATTTCCTCTGCCTGGAGCAAAAAAGGCAGATGTGTTTTCTCCTCTGCATATGCCCATCACAGCCGTACTGTATGTGATCACCCCTTCTGATACACTCCCTGAGGTTTTAATCATTCTTTAGAGAATTAATGGTGAAAATTATAGACCGTTAGAACCACAGATTACCATAAAGTATATGATAAGGTTTCAATGATAAATTCTAGTAGAATTTTATTCTATTTCTATTTTGATTTTTCTCTGGTTTCCTCTACCCTAATGTTTATTTTTGAACTTAATGAGTATTTTAGTTTGTGTTGTCTATTCAATGACTACTGTATGTTGTTTTATTGTATGTAGAGACTAATTTTACTATTTTTGATGTTTTGGATGTCATGCAAGGTATTGTAAAGCAGTTTTGTTCCATCAATTAGATTTAGAACGATCTAAATTTCTGTCTGCCTCTTGGTTTCTTTACTTATATATATATATATATATATATATATATATATATATATATATTCTCTACAGGAGAATAGTGGGCTCCCCTCTTCAAGTCGACGGAGAGTCCTTGTCTCAAGTGGCGGAGTACAAGTATCCTGGGGTCTTGTTCACGGGTGAGGGACAGATGGAGCGTGAGATTGATAGAAGGATTGGTGCAGCATCGGGAGTGATGTTGCTGTATAGGACTGTCGTGGTGAAGAGGTAGCTGAGTCGGGGGACAAAGCTCTCAATTTACCGATTGATCTACGTACCCATCCACACCTGTGGTCATGAGATCTGGGTAACGACTAAAAGGACAAGATCACGAAAACAAGCGGCCGAAATGAGTTTCCTTTGCAAGGTGGCTGGGCGAACTCTTCGAGATCGGGTGAGGAGCTCAGTTAACCGGGAGAACCTCGGACTAGAGTCGTTGCTCCTCTACGTCGAAAGGAGCCAGCTGAGGTGGCTCGGGCATCTGTTTCGGATGCCTCCTGGTCGCCTCCCTCAGGAGGTGTTCCAGGCATGTCCCACTAGAAGGATGCCTCTTGGAAGGCCCAGGACACACTGGAGGGACTATGTCCCTAAGCTCGCCTGGTGTCGCCTCGGGGTCCCCCCAGAGCTGCAGGAGGAAGTGTGCATGATTTGGGAAGTCTGGGCATCTTTGCTTAGGCTGCTGCCTCCGTGACCTGGCCCCAGATAAGCAGAAGGAAATGGATGGATGGAATGCTGGTATTAAATAGTGATTGCACATAAGTTATTGCACAAGTTCTTGCAGTTAAAGTGTTGCATTGTAAAGTATGATGGCAGCAGGGCTGAATAACCTGCGGTAGTGCTCCTTTTTAAAAAAAAACATCCAAACAAACATAAAAACATAACCTTTTCTCTTGCCTGAACATCGCCACACATCAGATACAAGGACCAATTATCAATGACCCAGCTCATCATATGGATGTTGTAGAGCCCCTAGAGGTGTATTTAGAGAGGTTCTGTGGATGTGTGAAATACTTACGGTACCCTAAGCCTTCAAAAATGGGAAGCCTTCTAGAGATTCTAAAGCACAGATAACCTAAGTTACTCAATTATCCTTTTAAAAACTGGATCTGGGTTCTACCCAAATGTTTGGATAGCTTTAAGGATGACTTGAACTCTCTGTGACTTGCATCTGCAGAGTGGAGTTTTTCCAAACTTAAATTAATAAAGAACTGCCCAATGATAGGAGAATAATCTAGTGCGCTAGGGGTGGATTAAGAACAAAGTGGTGATTCAGATCTCTTACAGTGATTCCATCAATGACAAAAACAGCTTGTACGGAGTGAGTATAGTATTGAGTAGGAGCAGCGTAACATAAACAGTCAAATATGTGGCCAAAGGTATTCTATTTTTTTCATATAAGCTTTTGTTTATAGTTACACACATTTACACAGTTTCAAGTTTCATTTTCTACCTTGTGTCAGGTAAATTCTTTATTTAAGAAAAGGCACAATATTTTATTATTTTATTTAGGTCTGTTTTGTAACTTAGTTAATATTTATGTATCTATGTAATGTATCTATGTTATGTGTTATTCTTGCACTTCATGTTTTTTATATATTGCTGTTATAGTTGGAACCAAAATGCATAAACCACATAACTGAGATTCAAGGGTTTTTGTTTAACATAGATTTTACTGTATGCAACCTTTAAAGACCTCCTAATATTTCATTAACCATGTGCCAAGACTGTTTTAAAACTATAAAAGTATTTAATAAAAAGATGACCAATAAATTAATTCCCTGCTTATTCAACTAAACTGTTATATAGCTGTGCAAATTCTTAGTTTAAGAGATCATGGCAACCACAAAACAGGATTTAGCTTGGCATATCTTAGGATATTTTAACACCTATCCAGAACTGTTGTCATTTCTGTAGGCTCACAATAGAGCAATCTTTAAAAACAAAAGCAATCTATAAATGAAACTTGTGCTCCAACTACAGATTACCTTTAGAGAGAATCATGTCTAAAATTTAGTCATGCACACAATTTGGTCTAAGTTTTCGTCTTTAGGAAAAGAACTGTTATTAAACGTCTGTCAGACAACCTGCTAATATTTTTATTCAGTCTCATCCTGTCAACGAAAACTCACACCCATGACTAGGCATGTTTTCTTCATCAAAGATCCAGGTTCAGCTGATCAGTCCTTCTTTGTTGTCACAAAAAAAGGAACATCAACGAAATTATTTCTTCGTCATTGTTGAGAAAAACAACACTACACCCAAGTAGGAGGTAGATGTCTCTTTAGTTAAATAAAGTCTCTTTCTTCTATATTACCTATTTACTAATCTGTCATCTTCTATTTCTAGCAACTTCATGTAAAAGGAACTGGACTTTTTTTCAGATTACAGGCTTTAGAAAATCCCACTTTGTTATTCCCATCCATCTTGGATAATGCAGATCCATGTACATAATCCCTACAGTATGTGGAGATTATACAAGCCTGACCTGCCCTCTGCATCTCCATACCAGAAAGACAAGAGTGGTATACTTTACACATTACCAGGCAGATGGCTTATTTCATGTTTTTGATCTCTCATTTTATTTATTATATATATAGTTTACTGAGGAAAATGTACAAAGAGGAAAAATATATAGGTATTTCTTCAGCTATTAATCACAAATGGACCAGGTAGAAATTACTTCACATCCACAGAGATTGTCAGCATTTTCTTTTTTTTTCCATTACGGTCACTTTCGTTGAGTCAACCCCCTTTTATTTATAGGGATTTGGCATTATATAAAAGCTATACATAGAGGGAAAGGTACTGATTGAGAGAGCTGATCGGCACAAGTGTTGCCTTGGAACTGTACCAAGCTGTATATATGGAAGATATATATTTATGAATCAAAAAAAAAAAGCTGCCCTTCAATCATGTTATGCAACAAAGTAATGCTTAGATGTGAGTCTTGTTAGAAGAATCAGTGTTGCCTCCTTTTCCTCTTATTCCCCAGTACTGCCCTTCCTCTCTTACACTTGGCAAACTGTCATGTGTCCCATCTCTGATTGCTGCAGTTAATTACACACTATTTCCAGAGACCAAATGGATTTGATCTGCAACGACCTTCTTTTTTGTATCGGGTGTCATGGTGGGGAAATCGGTTTCTGTGGGCAGATGCAGCTTTTCCTTTTTTTTTTACTCTGAAAAGATGTTCAACAGAGTTCAACTGAGTAAACATCACAGTATGAGGAAAAATATGCCTGTCGCTCTTTGCTATAATCAATTTGAGTTGGAGGCAACACCAGTAAATGTGACTTACTGCTGTTGTACAAGGAAACAAATCTGAGCTTGGTTGTCAATGCTGATACAATCAGCTAATAGAGACTCTGTTCTGTAAAATGCTCATACAAAACTTATCTCTTCGTGTTTAACAGCCAGAAGATTAACACCCATTCAAATGACAGATATAAAGACAGATAAGCACAGGTCTGTTTTCTATGCACTGCAGCATCATTGCTCTGCTACAATGGTCAGTATCTAGGGGACTGTCTCCTATCACAATCATTGCTACTTCAATTACAAGGAGACAGAGGCCTATTGATTTCTAGGTAAATGTGAAGAAATGTGTATGTGCGGCTCCCCTCTGACTCATGAACATATAATTGTATGCGGCTTACTGTTTGGATTTCATGTTTCTCCTCCATGAAATAGAATATCATCTGCAAGTGAAGACACAACAGATTAGCAGCGCTGTCCAAACCCATATTGGCCTCTCTTAGTCTTAATTGGTTTTGACAGTAAAATTTACTGACTGATGATGACTGAATACCAATCTGTCAATGATGGCTTTGGGCTTGTTCTCCACTTTAACAAATTGTACCATCATTTCATTCTCTATTTGCCTACGCTTTGTGGTCATAGACAAAACCTAAGTCTATAAACACAACAAAAACTACAAAATTCATTTTGTTTTAGTTTTCAATACATTTTCCCCATAAATATGAATAATTTGAATTGAAAAACAATCTATTTCTTTTAATAAACATTTTAATCAAATGACCTTTTACAATGATTGACTGAATATTTGACTTTGCAAATCATCCACACCCTGAAGCTAAGTCATTCCTTTCCCTTTTCAACATATATTCTGCAATACTCTGGTGAATTCAATGCAAACCTGAGGGTGAATTGAGAACAATAGACAACATCAATAAAAGCAAAGCCTATTTTTACAGTAACTGGCTTCGAGAAAGGTTTGGTAAATATACACTTGAAGCTTCTGACTGAAATATATTTTGAGATCCCTGATTGTAAAAGTAGGTGCAAAACATCCCTGAAACTGCAATATATAAATATGGCTAAAACATATTTCCTGGTAGAAAATTCCCTTTTATACACAAACAGTTTACTATTTTGTTAAAGGTGAGCTAGACTTAAGTGTCACGGTCTAATAGCTTACAGCTAATTAATATCTGAACTCCTTTTGCATATGAATGTGAAAACAAGCATTAAAAAGGTATGAATGAGAAAAAGAATATAACTCTACAAATGAGCATGCTGATTTGGGTATGAAGCAACCAAAAGTACAATGAAAAGGCTGGGCAGAAAGTTGTCTCAGTTGTCTCTTTTAAACAATGTTAGATTCTAAAGGGAGAAGTCCATGCTGATACTAGCCATTAACTCTGTAACATGCTGAGAAATAAGTTGATTTATAATTTTTTATTTATTTAGGTTTTTTTCCAGACAAAAGGGAAACTTGATTTTTATGATCCCTTCTTGAATATATAGTCTCTTTTTATTTAATTTCATGCTTATTGAAAAATTTGATTGTTTTTCAATTCAAATTAAAATGATTGATTTTAGCAAACTTCAAAAATGAGCAAATATGCCTGGAAATCCTGATATTTGAAGATTTTTCCACTTAGAAGTTAAAGTTCCAGAAGCTATAAAAGTGTATGTACTAACTGTGTACTGTTTAGCCTTATTGTAAGTAAAAGTAACCTGTTTGATGGTGTAATGATTTTATTTCAGTAGTAGCAAAGGTGTTGATGGGGCTCTGATCACATACTGAAGTAAACATATTCCAAAAACAGCAAATGATTTATTAAAAAGAAAAACATTTTTATCGTAATTGTAATAAAAACAACAAATTACTATGATAATGTTGCACATATAGAAAATCTTTATAGGGTTTTGTAAAAACATAAAAAAAACACTGAATTTTCAGGATCAAAGCAATCAAACATCAAATGTAATCCCAAAAATGGCAGCTATAATTCTTGTCCTCAAATGTGTTTTACTTGCAGCTTAATGTGAAGGAAGCAGTGAATCATAAATTCATTTTCCTCAATTCCGTACTGGCTTCTGCGATGAAAGCACAAAAACTTGAGCGGCAAGATTGTAACCGCCAAAAATCTTATCTTTGACATAAAAGTCTTGTAAGATGAAAGCAGGAGAAGAAAAGCCCTGAAAAAAGAGTGTATAGCGGGACAAAGCAGACCAATTACCCTGAGTCTATGTTGAGCAGTGTGCAAGACTTCTGAAGTTTTGGATCAACCCCTGTGCTGTGTCTAAAATAGGGAATAGGTAAACATTGTAGACATGACATTTATTAGCTAAATTCAGTAGAAAAACATAAAGAAAACCAAAGTAATTTTGGGAGTTGCTTCAGCTCACTCACTGTCTGCACTGTTATGTAGAGATTAGATGAAAGGCTCGGCGTCTATGATTTTACTAGTTTACTAATTAAACCTGACAAATGAGAAACAAAATGAGTCAAGCCTCTGTAGAAGTTTTTAAGATATGAATCTTTGCCCAAGGTCAGCAAGTTTTTTCCATTCTTAACACTGAACTGAGCTATCGGTTGTTATTTCCACTTTGTAATATAAGGTGCTCTACTGTGACTGTTATTCACATATCATACCTCTCCCTACAAATGTGCAATCAAATATGACATCATGCATGTCAACACTTCAGTCAAAAAGTATGCCTAACTAACTAAAGGAATCATTACCCGTGTGATCATGCAGTGCTGTATGCAGCAATATGTTTCGTTACAAGTGTGTAGTGCGTAAGAAGCGTTTGAATGAAAGCTGCTCTCTGTATTCTACAATTAGAAACCAATTTTCAACTAGGATGGGCAATTTAATGAAGCATTCAAGCTACTCCTTTTTGTAATTGTCTAGTCAGTATTATCAGTGATGTTTTAGTTTGTAATGCAATCACTGTCTATAGGCTGCAGAAGTAAATTATATATATATACTTTTTTCACTCTTGGTTCAAGCGGGGATGTTTAGGGAGCTAAACATAATGCTGTCTTATTAAAGTGTTTGTTAAACACTGCTTTGTTGAGTAGATGTGATTCCAAAGGGCGAAGAATCCCGCTAAACGTGTTTCAAAGAGAGAGTGCCACCATTTGTTGGTAATAACCCTTAATGGTTCAGTGAAACTTCGTTGCAGTCATTAGGTTGCTCCATCATCTGTCTCTTCAGGTACTTTTAGGTCATTAAAGTGCAATCTAGGAAACATATTTGGAATTATAGCTCGTTAAGGTAACTCTACAGATAATTTGACCACAATGAAAAAATGAAAGATCTGCTTATTCTTTGGGTGACATATTAGAGAGTATGTTTAAAGAGCAAGTTCTTGTTTAAAATCTAGAATATGATGTAATTGTTTTGATTTATAAGAGAAAACAATTCTTCCACTGATGCAGAGGTTTTGTATATCAATTAAGATAGCTCTAAAACTCCCTCTGTGGTGGTATAGCGGCCCATGTCGGTGACTTTTGCTACATTATTATTGCATCAAATGCATCTCAAATCTAGATTTTTTTGCTCATTTGGAACCTGTGTTCAGCTATTTTATGGCAGCCTGAATGACCCAATCCAATTTCTTTACCTTCCTGGAATCCAAGTGGTGATACTTTCATATGTGTTTCTGAATCAGATACATACATATTTTAAGTCCGAACTGTCATATGACATTCAATCCAACTTTGACATCACTGCTTGTTACACCTCCTCATAGGCCTTTCTATCGAAGTACCACTTTTCCTCTAAAGGCTACTGTAAGCAGTTGTGCTGTGTTTCTACCTACCATTCTTTATTTTGTTATGATGTGGTCATGATGATATCGGCTGGCAATACCGAAAAACTTGATAATATACAGATGTATCCATCATCAATTTCTTTAACACTGGGTTGCTATGTGGAGTCTACATCTCATTTTGCGTAAAAGAGTTATTTTGGGTTCTTTAAATGTTCAGACTGAAGTGCTAAGGCGGACATATATAGATGTTTGTATAAGGAAACAAAAAAAAAAAAGTTAAATAAGTTCTTTTAATGGAGTATCACGTTCCCCATGTCCTTTGATACGAGGGACCTGTGTTGGGTCAGAAAGGGCACCCAGTGCAAAAACAACTGCCGAGTCTTTGCTTAAGTTTTATTAATTTGCTGTACCCTAAAAGAGTATCTGAAAGGATTCACAATTATAACAACTAGAGGATATACAGAATATATATTTGTTGTTGATTCTGATGTATACACTTAATTATTAATGTGTAATATACATCCACCAAATTCACATTCTTCTAGTATGATCTTATTGCAGATAAAATTTGTATATTTTTTTAAGATTACTCTTGCCCCTTTCATCAAGCATACTAATGTATTATTCAGGTATCACCACAGTACTGGAGCTAAAGAAGAAAGCAACACATGGAGGAAAAAGAAAAATAACTGCAACAATACTTATAAAGATATAATAAGAATAAAAAAAAATCAAACTACAATAGGCATCCTTTTTTTTGGTGTTAAGTTTTTCAAGTGTTGCATATTACAAAACTACTAAGCCTAAAAAAGTAGGTCAGAACGAAAATAATGGATGTTTTTCTCTATCAGGGCAGGGAGACATACTGCAGCTAAAGAAAGGGGAGGACACAGGAACTTTAAGTTCCTTTACGCTCTCCTGCTCTCTGTGCCTCCTGTTTGCTCGGCTTGTATGCCAGTAATGCCGTGTCTCTGCTTTGTGTGTTTACGCTGGCATACGATCTATGTTCAGCAATAATGTCTGTTTCCTTTTCTTTTTCCTGACACCGTATAAGAAACTCTGACCGTCTAATGGCTTTTGATACAGCAGAAAAACGATCAGGTGCCAGATCAATAGCTCTATATTTGTTAGCCATTGGGTGACAATTCTGGGTTGTATGAAATGAGAGCCTTGGTGTCAAGGGTAGGGCAGACTATGATGCACATTCCTACTGGGAGGTCTGAAATATAATTATGTGCTGTTGGCTTGAGCACTGAGTCATGAAAACCTGTATTCAGGTGAATCACATCAGCTGTCAGAGGAATTCTTGGTCAGCTACACATATGCTTAGACCAATTTATACAGTAGAATCACTAAAATTAACTGCATCTATATGCATTGCAAGCAATATATATACATACATATATATATACATATATGTATGTTTATATATATATACATACATATAAACATAGGGTTGTTTATGTTTGTTTTTTTAAAAGATGTTGTTGAAGGAGCTAAATGTGCAGTAAATACAACATTAATTTCCATCAGTGATTAGAACTGTAGTACAATGTACCTACTTTACCGAGCACTAACTCTTATCTCTATGCAAAATTAAATAATTAATTAGCCTGGTTGTTTTGACTGATAGGTAAATGGCATGTACTTATATAGCACCTTTATTCAAGCCAGGAGACTTGACCAAAGCGCTTTACACTACATTCATTCACCCATTCACGCACACACTTACACACTGATAGTGGCAAGCTACAGTACATTGTAGCCACAGCTGCCCTGGGGTTCACTGACAGAAGCGGGGCTGCCGTACACTGGCGCCACCGGGCCCTCTGACCACCATCAGTAGACAATGCAGGTGAAGTGTCTTGCCCAAGGACACAACGACACTGATAGTCGGAGTTGGGGCTTGAACCGTCAACCCTTCGATTTCAAGGCAAACTCCTACATCCAACGCCACTTTCGCAAGTTTGTGTTTTGACTGCTGATCAAAATTGCACATAACCTGAATTCGTTGCTTTTAGAATTGTGTTACATTCCAAAGCAATATGAGCTTGTGCTTTTGTTTTAATTTTCTTTGCTAAACAAATTCTCCACGAGCTGTCAATTTTGTTTCAAAAAGGGGGGAAATCAGAGAAGTTTCTCATAGATGTTTAACAGCTGACTGATATTTGACAGAAACACATGAGAAAAATGTGATGTCTGACTTCCGAAGAGATTTATTGCTGCAGTAAATTTCTACTTCTCCCTCTCATCAACTACAGTAGAATCCTTCCTGATATATATGATCTGCATGTAGGTGTAACCTGTCTTATTCTGCAGCTACACTTCTTTTTTCAAATCTTTCGGTAGTTTTCACTATAGGCCAATTTTTCCGAAAGTAGGCTGACAGAAAAGGGGGTACGAGAGAGGGGGAGAGACATGCAGCAAAGGACCACAGGTCGGATTCGAACCCAGGTCTGCCACGTCTAGGAATAACGCCTCAGTACATGGGTCATGCACACTAACCAGTGTGCCACCATCAGGCCCTAGAATCACATTTCTGAGTTAATTTATCGAGCTGCACCAGTTAAATGGCGTCATGCTACAATTTACCTTATTTTGCTCAAAAGAATTTGAATTTGGCTTATCTAGTTTTATCTAATCATCTGCTGTTTTCCTGAACTGTTGCACCCTTAGGACAATCAAGCAATAGAAAAACCAATGTCCATGTTTAAAACTAGCTTGTTTAGATGCAAATGACTTGCCTTGTTGTTTGCTTTGCTGCAGGGGAAAGGTGTAATTTGAATCTTGATATTTTGTTTCCAGCTTTTTATTGAAGGAGTTTAAATCTTTCTTGAGGAGGCTGTTTGCTTCATGGTTGCAAAAGAGGCCCTCGCAGCTGAAATGAGCTCCAACAGCATATTCAATATGATCAAGACTAAGGGGTGTATGTTTCAGAGGACTAATCAAGAGGAAACCAGGTAACTCTGACAGTGTTTTCTTTTAAGTGTTCCTGAGGGGCAGAAAAAAAATCTCTTGATTGGAAATACAGAAGGAATGTGCTGTTGGCTGTCTGTGGTATTCTGTTTAAAGGATCTTTGACACTGTTTACCTTAAACATTTTTATTCCATGTTGAAAGCTTCCCAGAACATGTTCAAAAGGACTTTATGGTTGTTTCATTAATATTACTTCACTAACTGAAAGCATGGCTGTAAATCATGTTAATTGTTGCATGGATTGTATTGGCTGTTTTAACAGATAAAACTGTGCTTTAATACATTTTTTTTAAATGTCAAGCTTTGCAAAAAGATAGGTGAAAGATTTTCCACCATCACCAAGTGCATTTTTTATAAATGCTTATCTACATATCACATTTCCAGATCTTTATAATTGACTTTTCAGAAGAAAAAAAAATAATAATTTTGGTTTGTACTAAAGCTTAATTCATGATGGCCATTGGGTAAAAATATGAATAATTATTAATAACTCAATTACATTAAAAGTGGTAATTCATTTATTTAGTCAGGATAAGAAATATTTGAATGCACGCATTGCATGCAATGCTAAAACTGTTACATTTACAAATAGAAATATCACCACATTTTAATGTATTGAATATGTGACATATCTGCTGCAGTTATAGTTTATCTTATATATTGACTTCTGCTTGTGTGCCTTATTTGGAGACAAAATGTTACGGTCAAAAACATTTTTTAGCTGGTAAGTCTCTACAGCAGGATTGTCGATTCTCAATCCTTACCCAAATATATATTTATAAATATATATATATATATATATATATATATATATATGCACCTTAGTCCTAAACATAGGATGTTACCCAAAAAGAGAACTGTTCCTTAATGGAGACCTGTTGACAGATCCCTATCTGCAAGTCCCCACAATGTAGCCTATTCATGCAAAATTGGGCAAACATGATCCCCACATGGTAACGCATGGCCATATATTTCATCCTGGGGTAAACTTAAATGTATACATGTAAAATCCATTAATTTAGCCAATTTATTGTTTGAGTTCACCATATACATATATATCAATGCTAATTTTCTGCAACCTTTAGTTTTATTTAGACTTCAAATTATACCAAAATGGAACAGTGTAATTCTATTTTCTAAATTATGTTTGACCAGTATTAACGGGTTTAGTCAATCATACATCATGTTACCACTTGAACAGAAAAAACAGTGTGTTAATGTTCAGAAAGGCCTTGAAGAATGTTAATGAGCCTCTCACTGAATGCGGACATGAACTTTGTAATCAATTAATCTCTTTGACAAGGGTAGGAGAGAAGGGTGGAAAGCCTTATAAAGAGGTCCAAATGGGAAATGTGAGAGAGAACTATATACAGCCTTTGTTGTTCATGTAATACTGATTTAGAAACACACTAATTCTATGCATTTATTCCAAATTTTTGCAGCTCTATAGATCTTTAAAGTATATTGAACACAAGTATTGCTAAATGATTACAATATACAGTGAAGTGGATAAACCATGTTCATCATGGCCCCTGTTTACTGTATCTGCATGGTAAAAATTAAACAAATGTACAACAAATGTAAACAAATTTTCTCACATAGAATCAGAAGGTTTAAAATTGGCTACAACAATGCCTTCCTGACAAAATTTCTTGTAAATGAAGCACCTGTGATATGATACCAAGTTGCACTTAGTCAGCCAAATGCCTTAAGTATTACCTATCCTTCAAACACGTTTTTCCCTCAGAAGTCTTTTATTCTTTCTTTTCACTTAGATCAGCATGCTTTTCAGCAGTTTACAGTACACTGTTGTTCATTCTGGACTGCTTCTCATCAAGCGGATAATGAGTGTAATTTCTTTCCACTTAGATTCTCTTGCCAATTATTACTTGTCTTCTACACATGTTTTTGCAGGACACTGCTCCTTTTCATTACTTGGTCAATTTAACGCATTATGATTTTTATGTAAACTTGTAGTCGTGGTCATTTGACCTTACGTAATGGCATGCAGGAGAATTGGAGTTACATTGATTTCAGTTCCACAGATGTCATGATCAGTTGACTAGTATGCTTTAATAGTGTAGCAAAATATCCAAACACAATACTAAACCAAATCACCAAACCAATAGTTTGCCATGAAAATGATGTGGCGTTCAGTTAGATTGTCTGTAACTTAACTTTTATAATTTCTCCATCAGGTAAAAATAAAAGAAGGCAAGAAAACTGAAAAAAAACACAAAAAAAACTAGGCAGAAGTACATCAGAGTTATGATAGTTTTTTTTTTTTTTTTTTTTT
>NW_015150528.1:1257097-1269803 GCF_000732505.1 Cyprinodon variegatus | reverse complement strand
TAAAAATAAATTATTTTGCATTTGGTCTAAAGGTCATAAACTAATGCCTGTACATTCTCCATCAGGACATACCGATACAGAGCAGAATCATCCAGGTCCAGAAGCAACAAAGCACTACCACAGCCATGTTTGATTGTTTTAATGTTTTTCTTTTTCTTAAGAGCTGTGCTGGTGGGATGCCATATTAACTTGCTACATCTCTCAATTTTCTGTTTTGTCTTGTCAGGCAAAATAATATTTTTCAGAGTAATTTGGGATAATTCAGTCTTTACTTTGGTAAATGTATGAGTCGCCTTTTTGTTCATTTTGATCAAAAACATGTTTGGCCTTCACTCTCCCATAAACATTGTGTCCCTTTGGATTTATTGAATTATAAGCATAAACAATTACTTTAAGTTAGGCAAGGTAGGTCTGTAGCTATTTATACTGTTATCTTTGTGACCTCTACAGTAAGATGGTTGATCAGTTGTTAATGATTATAATTGACAATTTGGATTGTCAATTAAAAATTACTGAATCAATTTACAGGCAAATGTGGGTTCATCAATGAAACAAACAGCAAATATAAAATAAACACATCATTGAGGTGAATAACGTCAGTTTCCTAAAAGGACATTCACAGTTAAAAACCAGCGATTTGGTTTCAAGTCATACTATGAAAACATTCTTCATGGAAGGTACAAACAAACTCCTGTTTCTATCAGCATTTACTTCTACATCTAACTAAATACCTACCCAGGCAGGACTAAAGTAGAAAAGTCCTGCCTGATGTTTTTGAAAAGCAGTTTGACTTGTGAGTGAAACATTGCACCACACAGGTTGGTTTTTGTCTATAAACTGTTTATAAACGAGGGCCCGGGGTCATTGTGTTTTTTGCATTGCCGTTTTTGTTTTTATAGCTTTCTTTATGTTGTCAGGCTGGTTCGTTTTAAATGGGTTCCAATGTAGATGTCAAGTAAAATTAAAATAAAAACTGATTAACCCCAAGACTTTCCAAGGGGGACATTACTTTTCATCACAGTGGTTTTGATACAGTTACTATTGTAATGTAATAAATTGGACACCATTTGATATAAATGTGATGTTAAAGCTTTTGTTGTTTGAAACATCCAAGTGTGACAAATAATTGAGAAAGTAAATTCATAAGATGACCAAAACCTTTTCCTTCTATGGTATATTATCAACATTAAAAAATTCCCTTTAGTTAAAAACAAAAATCTCTACTGATAAATAAAACCAGAACACTTGAAATATCTTAATTACCATCTGAAATATAGTTTTTCTGTCATGATTTGCACCTGATATATCCAAAAGACATCACACATAGGGTCGTTTTAAAAATAGCCTTCTTCAACATGTCTGAGCACAGTTTATCAAGCTCACTGATGCAGCAGATGTGAGCTGTGATGTGTCTATTTTTTGCTTCTTGTAAAAGAGGAAAGAGCTTTAGTTTATTTTTCTTTTTTTAGCCGCTTAGTGAATCGGGTGAATTAAAAGCCTAAATTGAAGAGCAGTAGCAAAACATTTCCATCAGTGTAACTGGGAGGGTGTGACGTTTAGGAAGGCATAAATCTGTGGTGATACAGAACATGGGCCTGTAAACCAGGTTTTAAAGAGGAGAGAGAACACTTGCTCAGCAGGGCATCAGTAGATCTCCTACCAGGCTTCTCCCATAAGGTTATAGTGATTTACTAATGCATACTGGAAAAATTTATCATTACAGCATAACTGAAAATCATGTTATCAGGCTATTAGACACCATTACAAGCAGATTTAGGATTTACTATCACATATCATACACAAAAATACATTGTGCACACATACACAGACATACACTCAAATAATACCATGAAATACTTTTCTATTTAGAACTGAACACGTGATGCTATCATTGTTTGACATTAAGGATTTTTAATATGATCTATTTGAGCATGTATTTTGATTAATATTTAAATATGTTTTTCTATCCGATTTTACCCAGGTGGGTCCCAAACTCTTCACTTCAAAGATGTTTTTACTGGGGGAGAAATTGGCATAACATATTTTAATACAAATAACTCAAGCGTCTCTTTCTTAGTTGAAGGGCTTTGTTTCTAACTGATTAAAATTCAAAATATTTATGAATGTGGACAGAATATAGTAATTTTTAAAAAGAGAAAAAATGTGTTTTATGCCACACCATATTCAGTTCTAAATTGTTTCTATTGATGACATTATCCTTAAACCCAATAATGAAAGATTTTTTTTTTTTTCTTAAAGAGGAGAGCTGAGAGTATTGGACTTATTGTTGCAGATTCAAGATGCAATTAAAAGGATGTGCTTGTGGTTCTCATTTATTCTGAGATGTATTTAATGTGTGCAGCCCAAAAATAATATTTAGCATTTTACGATAGATACAATAAAAAATGCTTAAGATTCTGTACCTCTAGCAACATTCTAGGTCGGGCAGGATTTTCACTATAGCGGTGCACTTTTGTATGATTCTTCTAATGACTTGCAAAACATTGTTGACAGTAAATATACAGTAAATCCCCCTAAAAGGCAGCACAAGTAATTAAGGGTTACAGGTATATAAATGGTCCTGTACTTATTTTTTTCAAATTATTGTGTTGAAGCATTTTGCATTCTTCCCAATCTGTATCTTAAGCTCAAAAATTGCACTGCAAAAAATTGAAATCTTAACAAGTCATTTTTTCTTAAAACAGGTGCATTTTGTCTTAATTTGAGGAGGTAAGTGAGACACTTTGCCACTGGAACAAGTCAATTTACATTTAAAATAAGAAAAAACTATTGCAGTCTCTTATTTCAATTGCATAAATTTTAATTATCTTATTTTTGGAGTAAAAATACTAATTCCATTGGCAGATCATCCTATTTACATACTGGAATTAAGGGTAAATTCATTTAATTTTTACATTTTTACTCATTTCTAGATTGTTTTTGCAGTGTGGAACCAGTAGATAGATGTATCACAATAGTCTTTTCATATAATCTTACCACCACTGTTCTTTATGCCTTCGCACAAAAGTAAGCAGCTGTTTTTTTATTGCATTAAAGTTTAATCTTATAGCAAATTTGGCCAAACATGTAGCCTAATTATAATACAACAGTATGTTCAAGTCTCAAGTGTACTTTATTCTGTGAAATATCAGTGGTTTGAGATATTCTTTAAATTAAACTGGTATCTAAGCCCTGCAGTAAACATCCAACTTCCTTCTATAAAGCATGGAATACCTGTCTGAGTCATCGTAGTACTATTTTCCCCGGCCTCTGCATGGTTGCACCTGACAGACCACATCACAGACACATTTACCTACTGATCTACCCTCAAATACATGCACCAGACCAGGCCATATATTTTTCAAATGAATGTCCACAGGTGCTTGTGTGAGCATCTTATAACTGGATTGTAGAAAGTGTTTGAAGTATAGGATGTACCCAGAAAAAGTCAGCACAGAATGTTTTATATCACAGTACTGAATGGTACTTAATGCTTTATTGTCTCATATGGAAAATAAATCTGCCTGAACTGAACAACTGAACAACAAAGAAGAAAAAAATAGAGATTGCTAATACATTTTAACCACAAAGTTAGACATTTTGGCCAGTTTTTTACAATTCGGTGAAATAGTTAATAATCCCTCTCTTATCATATTGAACTATTATTTATCAGAAAGAAGCTTGCAGTTTGTATGAAAATATAATTGCAAAAATATCAGAATTTAGAAAATGCTTTATTTCCCAGTTGTGTTTTACATGTACTGTATGAAGAATTTGTTTTGGTGATGAGGTGCTACTGGCAGACAAGCAAACAGATTGATGTAAATAAATGTTGGAACATAAAATTTAGAATTAACAAATGCAAGCTTTTTATGAAGAGCACTATGCCAAGTTATTAAATAACAACATTATAAATTATTTTAAATATCATACATATACAAGTGCAAGCCGCTTGTTTGTTTGTTTTTATGTTTGGAAGAAGTGTCACTGGTTGATCCTATTTTTTATGCAGCCAGAGGCAGGTGGGAAGAACAGATTTTGTGGCTGGATGTTCTTGGGTCTAATTAAAACCTATGTCACTTCAAATGTTGCTCAAAAGATGATAANGTCAAAATGTGCAGTCCCAATTCTGACCCTTTGCATGCGTACACACATCTTGGAGACGGTAAACTGGCAGCAGAGATGATGAGGGGAACTGAAGCCAAATTGTATCATAATTTATCCTAAACGTCTTACTGTATTTGACTTCATATGAGACTTCAGTCATAAATGGAGTTTATTGGATCCAGAACCGCTTAATGCTGGCACAGCTAAGCTGATGTGTCACTCAAATAAAAAACAAATTGGTTAATAAGCCAGCTTCATTTAAAAATCAATGTTTTTACAGCATTTAAATATTTCCTCATCCTCACATATCTCTTACTAATGATGTGTGATCACTAACAGGGGATTGAGCCATTGACCAGGATTGCTGAATAGCTAAGTATCATATCTGTCATAGTATGTAATAGATGCTTTAACTATGCTGAAAAAAGAACAACTATTTTTTCTTTTTTTTTCTTTTTATAAACTGATTACAGCTCCTTATAACTCTTGGGTTCCTAGAAATGGGCTCTTAGCGGTACAGATTCCCCAACAGTTAATTTGTTCTTTTAGCAAAGCCACTTCTAGGATCAGAACAATTTAAATAAATTATCCATAAATCTGAGATATCGAGGCCAATGATAATTGCAAAGCTGCCTGAATGGCATTGTTAATTTGATTAGTCAATAGGCCTATATAAGATTGTGTTCCCTTCATAATACTTCCTTTTATTTATCACCCTACTACTCTAACAAACATTTCCAACTCTCTACCTCTCTTGCCAACACTTTTTTTTGTGTCTTGGTTAAATTGTGTTTTTTTTTTCCTCTCTCTGCTGCAGATGCCATTAGTAAAAATTAAATAATATTGATCAGCTGGAATTGTGTGGTGCCTTGCAGGGACTATTTATGGTTGACTGTGAGTGTGACGAGGACTGAACATTATGTAAAGAGCAAATATTATGCTGGAGGCTAGTCTTGTCCCTGGTGGTGGCAGCCTCGTACCGTGCTGTAATGGAGGACAAGAGGATGGACTTAATGATGGAGCTGCAGCTATCCACCATCAAACTGAACTTTAGCTGTTCCTGGAAGTACATACTCTAATGTGCTCCAGGTCTGCACCAGGTCACCAGATGAACAATCTCCCACTGTTAGAAGACTAATCTCCCTTAGCCCAATTAGGTTGATGTCATCAGGAGCCTGATAGACCAGTGAGTGGAGATGTAGCATACGGAGAAGGGCAGAGAGGAAAGAATAAAGCCTTGAGAGAAACTATTGCTGAGGGTCCTGGACTTAGATACCCGTTTTCCAACTTCATGTGTTAACAGATTTCAATCTGCCAAGACTATGCATGATTTAGAACTTAACTTTTGAATATTCACTCTCTTTACATTTATACAATATTTGTTATGGTTTCATTTTATTGACAATGCAGTAAGTTTAAGGCAAGTGGAAGAATTTCCACAATTCCTAAAGCATAGTTACAGTAGACTGAGAACTTTGTGTCCAAAAACACTAAAATGATGGATTTTGTGGAAAAAGTAAAGCCTGTTCGGTGGTTAGTTTTATAACAATGTTACTCAGTTCAACACATTTTCAGAACAAGAATAAAATCCATTTTGGTTATTTATTTTCAAAAGATCTCCCCCCAGTTTAGTTTTGGGTAAGGACATTTATTTTTACTGAAATACAACAATCTATGAATGAATAATATGTGCAATAATATGCGATTCTTACTGTTAGCTTAATTATTTTGACAATCACACTAAAGTGATGCCTGTAGATTGGTATATAAACCTTAAGCAATGGAATTTGTCCATGCATCTAATGTCCTTATTGCACCAAAGTAAAATCTTAAGTGCTCTGAAAGTAAAAACTGACTGGTGACAAATCCTGGCACATCAGTCCTCCAGACATCCTGCTGTGAAGCAGTGATGTGCTGAGATATAGCTGCATCTTTAATAATGGCCATTTGTTAGTCAACTTGCACATGCAAGTAAAAATTGACACCTAAACTAACACCATGACAGCAGGAGCATTTGCTTAGCAGCGTCTGTCCAACCTTCCTACTGAGAGAGTGGGCTAGGAGTAAAACACAAGTGGGAGTTTATAGACAAAGAAACAACAGAGCACTGGAAAAATGCAGACAAAGAAGCCAGCACAGGACTTGTTGTGATAGAGAAAGCTGAAAAATGATTTGTCATTACTGCCACTTAGCAATTAGATTAGAAAAAGTCATGGAAGATGAAAAAAACTAAAAGAGTTTGCATATTAAGTGTTAAAAAAAAGAAAACAATTTTGCAATGCGATATATGGCTTATGGCTTGCTTTTATTATGCTTCCCTTAAAACATTCCACTTCCACATTTTATTACCCAGTAGTGTAGACCTTAATCTTGCATGTGATTTCCAATGTTATATGATATAAAATAAATCTTGCTGAAAATTAGTTATTTTTATTCTGTTTTAACTTAATCACCAATTCCTTATATGTTTTATTAACAGAAGGCACTGTCATTACTGCAGCTTGAATCAGCTGAAGAGATATTGTTGAAAACAGTGCAACACTCAGATCTGGCTGGACAACTATAACATACTGTAATAAGTTTAAGATCAGCTATGTTAATCCAGAAATTGTGTTTATGTTATATCCATCTTTGAGCATTTTGCAGGCACTTGGTGTATGGCTCTAACGTGCTTTCAATTGTATCCGTCTGATAGAGCTTTTTGTGTGGTCATTCTCTACTCGGTTGTTGTATTGGATCCAATAGGGCTTAATTCTTCGACCTCTGCCATTTTCCTTAGATATTTAGCCAATTAGTTCTATTTAAGAATGTGTTTCATTGTTATGCTGATGATTCCCTGGTTTATGTGTGTCACTACTATGTCATTAATCTGAAAGGAGGACAACCATGGAGACGAGGAATCAAGAAATAGTTTTTATTTTGGAAGAAACGTAAATGGACTGGAGATGGAAGCTAGTGGACTAGATCGCCCCTGTTCTGCAGAGAAAATTAATATTATAGTGAAAGTTTGATAGGAGCCGATCAGTAAAGGTGAGAAGCAGCTGATTCACTGGTAGTTGTTTGTTTTACTCCAGGGAAGGTGAAACTTAGGTTTTTCAGAGAAGAGCAGCAGCTGTTGGTTCTGAGCTGATCATTACTCGCTTGGTTTAAAAAAGGTTGGAGGATGGACAGGCAGGTGTGGCTCGGGTAGGAGAGGAGAGGCAGCCAGGCAACGGAGGATTTCTTTGTTTAAATGAACCTTCGGCTTGGAGATACTTGAGAAATAGAAATACAGGGTATTCTGTTTCTAACTGACACAGCCATTTTTGTTTTGGTTCAGCCTTCCGCCTCTAGTTGATGTGTTGACGTCATACACGTCACTGCCTTTCATAGGTCCAATTTTTGCATCAAGCCAAATGCATCTGTTGGCATCTGGCAAGATATATTTTTTGGAGTTCGTGAATTCACAAATCTCGAGACAGTTAAAAAAATTCAATCAAATCATAAAGTCAGGTTGGTTTTATATCAAGAAAATCTCGCAGATTCCTTCAATTGCAGGATTTACTCCTCCTGAATGAGCATGTGGCGACAGTACTGTACATACTGTACAGTATAAGTTGCTTTGTGTTGTTGACTCTACAAAAGTTCCTCACACTAAGCATGCGTATAAAAAAGGAGGGGGGAAACTCCCTCTTAACAGGAAGAAACCTGCAGCAGAACCGGGTTCAGTGTACGCAGCCCTCTGCCAAAGCTGACTATGGAGAAAGAAGCAGACTTACAAAAGGAACGTAGAAGCATTAATTGATAGACAGATTGCCTAGATGGAAACAGTTAAGTAGATGAGCTAAGAGCCAGTTTTCATGTCAAAAGGGACGGAAGAGAGCACATAAAGTTTATCACAGTAAAAGCTAAGCCTAAAGCCATGTATAGGAAGGACTAAGCACTGAAAAACAGGCCCAACACCATCTTCTGTAATCGGTGATGTTGAATGTCTAGCTCAAACCTCCCTCCAGGATGTAACAGGCAAACAGAACAAGATCAGATAAAGCTACTATGATGAAAAAAGCAGGAAGGACATAAAGCTAGGGGTTAGACAGTGCAGAAATTGAGAACAGAATGATGAAAACTGGTCCCTATGTCCCTCAGCAGCCTAAGTCTATAACTGCATATCTATAGAGATAACTAGGGATAACCTGAGCCACACCACCTAAAAGCTTTATCAAACAAGCCGTCTGCCTAACAGTGCTTTACTATAAACCAGAATAAGTTAATATTTTGATTCAATCAGTTACATCATTTTTAGTTGATTAAAGAGAAGTATTTTCTAATTATTAAGTTTAAAGATTAAGATGTACTTCTCTATCTAGATTTCAGTGAATTTAAAATAGTTAATTACAATAACTCAAAACATTTTTGTTACTGCTATTTAAAGCTTTTGGCTAGATGCACTCATTTGCAAGTATCATTAGTTTCATGCTAAGTTGTTACTCCTTGCTCAGTCTTTGCTCCTTACTGTTAAGACAAGAACATCCAAATACTACTTCCAAGCCAGATTTGTTGTTTATAATCCCTTGGGTATTTCATAACACCAAATATATTTTAGCATAATGTTTATTTTATGTCACAGCCCTATATTGGGATATTTAACAACATAACAATATGCAAAACATTATTATTTAACAGTCTCTGTTAAATCCAGCAGCAACCTTACTCATGTTATTGCAAAGCTATACCCTGAGTAAGATTGTTTTTGTAAATAAACCCTGTTTTAACCAACCACATAAATTTTGCTAATTACCTTCACATTATAGTCAGCATTAATGCAAAACCAGAAAAAAATCTGTAAGCTGATCTAAAAATGTTCAAATAATAGCCTAGTGGATGACGTAAGTTTAAAAACAACTCGGAGTAACGGGTTTGCAAAAAGACCACTGAACAAGAATCAGTGTTCTTCATCTACTGTGACGTGCATACTGCAAACAAAGGTTGCATTTCTGTAAAATAAACTATTTTTTTGTTACTCTTTTGACATATTGTAGTTTTGCTTAAAAGAAACAAACTAGATGTTTTTATTGCTTGTAAGCCTTATATGTTAATAATAAATGATGGTAATGAATACATGAATACATGCACCACTCTGCACATAATGACTTGATGAGTAAATTTCCCTTTTCCATTTGATTACTGAAATAAATCAACGTTTGGATATTTTCGATCTAATGAGATGAACCTGTATAGTACAATTGTATACCAAGCAATGAAAAGAGGAAATCACATACAATCATGTAGAAGTATCGACAAAATATCTCCCGCTGAAGTTAATGATCAAACAGCAAAGAGAAACTGTACAAAGTAGAGAAAAGTCCATTACTTTTTTCTAAAGTCCATATTTTCCTTTGCAGAGGAAAGTGAATTAAACAATAACCTCATACAGAAATCCTTCACTGTGAACACAAAATCAATGCCCCGACTTAGAAATCTCTTTATTTGAAACAGTACATTCACTGTGCCTGACAGGGTGGTAGTGCTCATGAAATCAAACATGTGGTAGGTTATCAAATATGCACTTTGTTCACAGCAGAGGCGAGATGAGGGAGAGACAGAATGCTATTGAGGAGTGCATTAAAAACAGGCACAGAAAAGATGGAGATTTACAGTAGATGAAATCCAGCCTGTCAATATAAAGATCCCTTCCTTTATAAAGCTCACTAAGAGAGATTGTTTGCCTTATTTTTTGTAGTCTGAAAAGTTGCACTTGAAGTACATTACATCACTTCATGCAGTCAGTCTATTTCAATATTTCACCACTAATTTAATGTAATTTGGGTTGAGCGTTGGAAGAGTTAATCACAAGCCTTTATTGAATGTTGTAACATCTTGCTGCATAGAAGATTTTACAGCAGTGCAAAATATTTACTAGGTCACAATATTTCTGCTCATCTAACAGACTGCCTGTTCCTCCTGCCAAACCTGAAGGCATTTTGTCATATTTCATTATTTGTATTCATCAAGGTATGAATTTAACGACCATTATGTGACAACTACAACCACTACAATCGGCTCTTGAATAGTTGTCCATTCATTTAAGAATGTAAATATGGAACTTACATCTGGTGTATAATTCCACAGCATGCACATGCTATCTAAGAGTAGTTATGTACAGTACATGGGCACCATGCCCACTCCTGGCACATAGCCTCCTATTTCACTATCTACGGTATAAAAACGTTTTCCTCTCATCTGTTGCCTTCTGTCGCATTTTTTTCCAAACATGTATCTGAAACTGCTCTTAGTGTGTTTGCCACCCTTTAGCACAACGTTACTGATTGATATAACTGAAGGCTCCCAAATCTAACTCACTACACGCAATCTGTCTTTTCAGAGAGCAAGCATCAACTCACCTCTCTGTTACTTGAACATAAAAACAAGAAATTCTGATGGTGCACTCGTTTCTTTTGTTCATGACTGACAAACTCTAAGGTTTCTTGTTGTGCGGATTGAAGTCCTTGTAACACATTCACTTGTCAGTGTTTCAGGCCCTCAGAGCTTTATCCTAGAGGCACTGAATTACTTCCCATCAGCCTTCAAAAAGAGATGATTTTACGATCTAAGTGACACTCATCTATTAGGATGTAAGGCAAGGATAGGCATGTTTATTCAAATAGCATATTTCAGTAACATGACAATTCAAAGTGCTAAATATAAAAAAATATGAAAGGAAAATTACATTTTAGTGGTGTAAATGAACAGGTTATTTATCAACACAAATAAATTAAAATAATAAAAATGAATAATAAAAAAGTGATTATATAAAATAAGTAAACTTATTTATAAAAAAAAAAGTTGTCCAGCAAACGTAATAATAATGTTTGCACATTAGTGTAGCATAAGAAATTGTCAGTTGGTATACAACATCAATTTACAGAATTAATGGGATTTGGGATTTCAAAACCTTCATCAGCAGATGGTGGACTGTAGATACAGGTTAGACTGTTAGAAATTAGACCTTGTTATACCAATGGTTGTCATTTAATGCATTATTGTGTCACTTTTTGCCAGTAGGGGTGATAGACCAGTCATTTTTCAGGTTTTAGCCCCCCTGAAGGCCACTTGCAACACTGCACTGTAACAAAATTAAGCCGTTTCCCGCTGTATTTTAGAATCTGATGACAGATCCCTATGGACCAAAAAATTGAGTCAAAGAGTTACATCTAAAGAAAATGGTACATTTAACTCTCAAGCATAAATCCTACACCAGAGAACCCAACATATATCTGTTCATGCAAGTGTCATATCTTTTTTTTTTTGCCTTTTGCAACCAGCAGACATTTTTTGTATGAGTGCTCAGACGGCTGTAAAGTGGCACTCTAGGTAACCTGACCCATTTAGCAATGATCCGACCTTCTCAAGTTATATGTTTTTGAAAAGGGCAGCCTGCACCGAGTAACGATTTAGGGTATGCATTGACCGGAAAAATCTTTTAGATATGTACCATATTAAGTGACTCAGAAATGCTTTTAAGTTAGTCTCCAACTTATTCACACCTTTGGCAGAATTACATTTTAAGGATCCTATGGTTAATATATAAATAGGGAACAAGGTGTTAAAAAACTTTCTGTTCTGCTGTTGTGATTGTTTATGAAAGATTCCTCAAGTTTTTTTCATAGATAGTTCATTTTTGGTGATGGCTGGGATGTTTCCTTGCCATCATGTTAATGTAATTCTACCTCCATAGAATCTTTGCGATAATGTCAGGAATTTAGCCAGACAACTTCAAAAAAATCTGTTATTTTTGTCAGAAGAAACATGTTTGTATAGAAAAAAAGACCTGTACTTAGATCTATTTCAGGTCTTTTTACTTACATTTGTTAAAGCTTTATTGTTGATTTGCAGTGTCAAAGTTGTCATTTCTTTTTTTATATATTATCATCCTCTTGCTTATTTTGTTTTATCCAATAAGGTATAACCAAGAGAAAACAAGGGTGACCCGTTGAGTCAGAAAGAGGAGCTCAATCATTCTCTGGCAGGTTTTAAGGAGAGACTTGACCTCACACTGGAGTCCAAAAGCTGCCAGAAAGGCTGTGCGGGTGATATAGTGATGCCAAGCTGCCATCCTGATTTCCCTTTGCATTCTTAACAAGCAGAGCTAGTGATGCAAAGTCACACTCTGCTCCACTTGTCCCACTTACACAAAATCCTCTCCTATCCTCCTTTTACATGAACAAGAAGGCCATCGTGACATAAATTAGAAATTCCTCTATATGCAACCAGGTAAAAGTACTGAGTAATGTTAACAGGGTTTACAGAACTCATATTTTAACTGTGATTTATCTGTTATATGTTGATTCCTTGTGCAGTATGATTCCTGAGGGATTTTAGAGTGAGATCCTATGTTGTGGGTAGTTTTATGTCTTGGTCCAATGGATTACACGTCCTGTTGTGTCACTGCAGTAAAACACATGTGACACAAGTCCCACCTGTGGTGTCTAAAAATACATAACAGTTTCAGTACTATGATAGACCAGTCTTTCTAAAAGCAAGGGTGTAATAATGGCATTCATTGTGTAAAAGTGTAATTAAATTTGCTGTTACTGACAGGACAGATTGACTAATTTAATTA
>NW_015150528.1:1166871-1256685 GCF_000732505.1 Cyprinodon variegatus | reverse complement strand
GTCTGCACCTTGGGTCTTGTCTGGTGTGGTGGTGAACTTGCAGATCACACCAAAGGGAAAAGCATGCAACCCCACAGCTTTCTCGTAAGACTTCCAGCATCCTGACACCAGAGAGTCCGATGTGAAACATACAGGTGGGGAACATCAGGGAGATAGGAAAGTGTAAGGTCACTTAGAATCTTGTACAGTAAGTGAATGTCTGAGACGATGTCCTCATATTTCTCAGCTTTGGGTAAAGTGTGAACAACTACATTATGAATAATTTGCAGACCTTATTTGTGTCTTTGTGCATTATAATAATTATTGGATAAGAACACAAATAAAATAACCTCTGCATTTTAAATGGATAAAACTCGATTGTGGCAATATTTATTGGGTGATAAAAGGCAGTTTTTGTTATTTCTTCAATATTCAAGACTCAAAAAAGAGCACCACTTATCCCTGCAAGTCATCAGTTTTCAAGGTGATGTTATGGGACAAGTAATGAAATTTCTGAGGTCCAGTGACCATGAAATGAGTCCTATGTGTATTACGAAGTAGGAAATTATTAGATAATCAGACCTTAACTGCAGATAAAGGTCCTTCTATTTTTACCAGAATAGGACTTTATATAGTTAGAGGCACATATAACTGCAGATATCCAGCATAACTAATTCAAATCCTCTAGAGATGTTAATCTAAAACTTTTATATATGTCCCTTTTCCAACACACCTAAATCAAACTGAACCATGCAAATTGGTAAATACAAATTTATGCTCACTCAGGTGTTTTTTTTTTCATAGCTCATAATGATAATGATTTTTCACCTGTGCCTTTTGTTTCATGTTACATTCTAACGTCTAACTTTGTTGGCGGATCTTGCATACAAAGTGGATTTTACTTCTTTCAAACACAGGTATCAAATAATAGTTTGTGTTTTACGGTTTCCTCCAAAGAATCCGAAACATTCCTTTCTCTTCTTTTAGATGATTTATTTAAGTTTTACATTTTTGGGCCATAACTATGATTATATTTTTTGACATTGAGGACCAATGTTCATGCTGATATCTGAAAAGGCCATTGGTTTGAGAGGATGGAGTTCAGCCCTGCACAGACTCTTCTGGTACTCTCACTCAAGCTTTGCAATCCTTACTAAACTCACCTCGAAAAGACACTTCCATAGAGCGGTGCAATGGTGTTTTAGGACAAAAACACCAAACCACACAGGATCTCCTTCTCTTTCTAAGAAGTTATTCAGGGGGAGAGGAAGCCATCATGGTAAGCCAGACCCAAAGTCCGGATCTCCAGACTGACCAAGGCCAAGTCATGATGGTTGACATTTCAGAACCAAACTGCTGCAAAAAAGAACCTTTGCAGCATTTCTCTTTGAGTTCTAGACGCTTTAGATGCTGACTGGAGGTGGGAGCCTCCAAAAGAAGACCATCCTCTGATGTGTGGCTGGAAGAAAGGAAAACCTTTGCTGTGAGCCTGACATGCTGTTAACTGCTGGTGAAAACTCAAACTCCCAAAAACAGACATGGGCAGAGGCACATGGTCTGGGACTGTTAGGGACAGATTCTCCATTTCAACAATATGTCTTTTGAGGATTTCGATAATTTCTTATGTTTACTGTTGAGTAAGGAGAAAGCTAACATGATTTAACACGTGGTATGTTAGGCTTAGATGTGTGATCTGTTTTTTTTTTATTATTTTTTTTTGTTTGTAAAGCTAAAGTAAACTTTATTTCACTGAAGGTTTAAACACTGGTACGACGTTAATGATAATGTTTTTTCTCATATGCTCATTACATTTTGTTTACAAAATTATGACCAAAAGTCATTTAATGGTATCCTCATGTCTGTTTGCTGCCGGCTCATTCAAAGAAGACTAAGAATCAATTAACTAAATGTTATGGGTTTCTAATTAAGCACATAATCTAATCAAATATTATTTGGCCAAATAAGGTTTTAATAAACTCATGGATTTGCATTTGAATTTGGTTTGAAAACATTCAGATTTTTCTAAATTAGGGAAAAGCTGATTTGATTAAGTCCCAAACTCGTAGAGATAAACTTTGGTTCTCAAGCACAAAAATCCAAGTTTAAGATATCATTCCATCATCTCAATAACTATGGTTTTCCACCATGTTTTGGAGCCGTTCACCTTCTTATTTGTATATAGTTTAGCTGAGTTTCACTGGTTTTTAGTCAAGAGTTTTAAACTGAAATAAGTTTAACTTGGAGCTGAATGATTTTTGTTTATAAACTCTTATATTTTGAATGGAAATTGTGGTGAATTTAATCCATATATGTGCAGAATTATCTGTTTGACCATGATTTGAGCTCGATTCACACTTTCAGTTGTTCTAACAAACTGCCATTAGGCCGTGTGTTCATAAACAATACATGAGAGTCCTAATATTCTGATTAAATAAGATATGCACCACCCCTACTAGGGTGGGCAATAAATATACAACACAACAGCATCAGACTAATCACACATTCTGCCTGGTGAGGTTTTGCAGCTTCAGTCTTTTGCCTATGCTTTTGTCTGTGCTTTGACAAATATGATCACACCTTACTGCATAAGATTTCAAAACCATTATTTCAGTCATTCCTACCGAGTGTGAAACATGCTGCAAAGTACCAAGCCAACGTGGAGGCATACTGCTGTGCTTTAAATTGATTTTATATTGCATACATCCATAACTCAAAACACCTGCTAGATGTTGAGTAAAAAACAAAACAGGAGACAGCTGGCCTAAAACACAGGCAGCCATCTGTTTCTGTACACAATTATGCTGTTATAGTCAATGGACATAATGTTGTGTTTGCTATTTTATTCATTCAATATTATTTGTGTGTTTCAGGTAATAAAGCTTGACTGGACATTATAGGACCAAACAGACGGAAGATGCTGTCGATTCTGGTCACAGCATTGAGGAGATTCACTGAGCTGTAAGGCAAGCGCCTTCTGGTGCTCTAAAGTGCTTATTCATAAAATCCATGCCATGCACTTACAGGAAAGGCTAATTTTGATAGATTATGTTAAAAGAGCTTCAAATTTCCACTATATTTGGCTTCTTTTTCTGTAGAAGACAAAGTAAATTTTCAAAATCACATCATAAGGTGTAACAACTTGTCATCCCACAGTTTATGAGCAGTCAGTATTTCACCAGCGCTAGATATCAACAAGAAACATAAATGTTTTAATTTTAGTGCAGAGTAGGGGTAAATATTGGAAACCTGTTAGTTTTTTCTAATCTTACATTTTGTTGAACATACAGCACAAGCATTAACCACCCTGGTAGAGATCTGGTATAAAGCTTAATCCAACATTACATTTCAGTCTCTTTAACCAGGTGCAATGATATTTTAAAATTAATTTGTAAACTAATTCAGTTTGGTATTTCTATGATTTCCCTAAAATAATACACAATAAAACTGCTAAACTGATTATTTTGTTTAACAATTTTGACTAGTAGAGCACAGTTTTTCTGCTTCCTTGGGTTATTTTTTTAACATAATGCACTTGTCTGTCTCTCACAGTCGTCAAGTATAACGTATTTTATATTGGTTTCTTTTTCTACCCTTTTACACTGGATTTCTATTCATTGTAAATCAATATGAGTGACGCCGTTTTGCAATAATTTCCAGAAAAATGCTTTGTAACAAGCTAGGAACCAAATGAATTAAAATAATCATAAACTTCTATGTCATATCATCTAATTTCAGAAATTATAGCATTGACTCTTTAAGTTTATCCTCTCGCAAATTAAAAGTGCCATTTCTTCAGATATCTATTTAAACCAGTTTGCCTGCAGGGCAAATAGGTCAACCGAGAATACTTTAATAATGGCCTTACACACAGCTTTCATGCACCTGGAAAACAAAGGATGCTGTTTTGTGGACTTATAATCTTTCTTAAACACAGTAAGCCAATACACACTGGTTCAAAAGCTGTGAAATCTGAGCTTCAGCACTGTGCAAGTGGATAGGGGACTTTCTGAGCAACAGACTGAAGAACATCAGGTTGGGGAAATACATTTCAACCTCACCCCTGTGCTCTACTCTCTCTTCATTCATGACAGCTCTCCTATCTACACTAGCTAAATGGCCATAGAATTTGATGATGAAATAACCATTGTATGAGTCAGCCTAATGGGAGGAGGTTCAGTGTCTGAGACAATGGTCTATACTCGACATAAATACAGCTAAAACCAAGGAGACGCTTTTAAATTGTCAAAGTCGTCAATGCACTTTTCTTTCCCGATCCACTTGGTCCACACATCCGTCAGCAGACGGGAAAGGCACAACAAAGAATGTACTTCCTCAGAGTGATGACGGGCCCACATTCCGCAACACCTGCTGATCAGCTTCTACTGCTCCACCATCGAAAGAATCCTGACTTACTGTTGCATTGTTTTGTTTTGTCCATGCACTGCAGAGAACAGAAAAAAACCTCTAATTGATGCAGAGGAGAGGAGAACATGTGTTTTGGGCTGCAATACCCAGCCTCAAAGACATTTATATAGACAGATTCTAACCGAAAGCCAATAGAATCATAAAAGACCACTTTCACCCTGGACACGACTTCCACCACCACCTTCTCCCCTCCGACAGTACAGATCCTTTACTAGACTAAGCAAAAGTTTCTACCCACAAGAACAAAGAATAAAAATGAGCTCTGCTCCTGCACATAGTCAACTGCACTTTTAAATTGAACTGATTTTTAAATATTATTTAAGTTTAATATTGGGGAAAAGTCAGAATTCTGACATTAATCTCAGAATTCTGACTTTAATCCCAGAATTCTGACTTTTTTCTCAGAATTTTGGATCTTAATGAGGGAGCACTCAGGTTCACTGATTAAGATGTGAGTAGTTTTGGAGGGATCTACTGTACGAATCTCAGAATTCTGAGTTTAATCTCATAATTCTGACTTTAATCTCAGAATTTTGACTTTTTTTCTCAGAATTCTGACTTTAATCTCAGAATTCTGAGATTTTTCTCAGAATTTTGGATCTTAATGTAGATGGGCACCATGAAGCAGGGAGTTGTTTGGGAGGGCCAGTAACACACTGGTGGAAAATGAAAGAATTAGGTGACTTTTTACGTGCTCGAGGGGTCCCCGGTGATGCTATTTCATTAATGGAAGAGCAGAAGGTGATTAAAACAAGAGAGCTAGTCTCTAAATCCAACATGGCTATGGCTTAATGCTAACATGTTTGTTAGCTGTCAGAATTCAGTAATAATTCTGAGATTAAAGTCAGAATTTTGAGGTAAAAAATCAGAATTCTGAGATTAAAGTCAAAAGTAAGACTTTTTTCCCATAATAAACTGAAATAATATTTAAAAATGAGTTAAATATTTTTCATTTTTTTCAGTAGCCCTAATTCTCTTCCATGCATCCTAAATTAAGAAAATTGATTTATTTTAGCTTCTTGGAAAAACTACATATAACCAACGATAAATCACTGTCCTGACATGAAGTTGATGAATTCTTAGGTAAAAATATTTTGGGAGTTATTTTTAGCAGTTGTTACATCAAAATACAGAAAAAAAGAATACTAGAAAATAGATGTTTAAAATATGAAGAGCATGAATGCACTGCAGGGTGCATCTGTTTGAAACAAATGAGATTCCACTCATCTAATAGATATGGTGGAGAGATCCATTATTTAGAGTGAAGATTGAAGAAGAGCTGCTGCTTCTCAGCATTGAAAGAATTATTTGAGGTGGTCTTTGGAATTTGGTTGCCAACCATGCTGGCCAGTGTCCCTTTGAAAGGTCTTCAGAGCACATCCCACTGGAAGGGGATCTGGGGAGACCCCAGGATTTGTTGAATAGTGGAAATGCTTTGGGATCTCACTGGAGGGTGTCACAGAGGAGAAGGATGGATTTCCGTCCTGGACCTGTTACCCATGTGATCTAATCTTTAGTATGTCAAAGACAATGGTTAAAATGAAAAAGGAAGGGTAAATTGTGCTATAAATTGTATCTCTTATAGAAAAGAACCAATTTTTTGATCATTTCAGTTTCCCTCCACATATGGGGCAATTTTTTTGTGTGCCACCTTACCAACTCTTTCTCGAGCTGAGCTGATTACTGCACTTAATTGCTGTAATTTATCATGAAGGCCCAATACGGATTTTCCCCAAGGTTAGTCAGGCAAGGATGGGGAAGGAGAAAAATGAAAAGGCAAGCACTTGTACATGCAGGGAGTGCTGAGGGGGGAGACCTTGTCAAGAAGCACTAATGCATGGCAGGCTGCTGAGAGTTCAGAGCCCTCTGAGATAGCCCTCATCATCAGCAACAGCAGCATCAATGTCTCAGCAGTGAAGACTTGTATAACAGGTGCCATCATCCCTTGTCAGGTACAGAACAACTGGGACAGATGGGGAAAAGAGCAGGAGCTACATGCAGTTTTATGTAGCACAGAAGATATGGAAATACAAGGGAGTTGTTGGTGCAGAGTGAAGAATTACTTCAGCAAAGGCTGAACTAATGTATTTTTATGATGTCTGCAATCATTTTAATACCATCTTTCTGAAAGTTTAGGTTTAACATTATTTACCAGGAGAGAGATAGTCAAGCAAAAGAAGGAAGATATTTTTATGAATGGAGCTAGCACAGAATATGAGCATAAATCTGACTTTTGTGTCATTTTCTATTGCCTCTCCTATGACAAAATCCCTGATGGCAAAGGCGTTGCAGGATTATTAGACTAAAAAAACAGGGCTTTTCATAATGCTCCATTGCTGCCAAGGTTGAACACAGTGAGAAACTTACTCTTGATTTCTTAAAATATCCTAAGGGCTATGGGAAAAAAGTCAAGTGACAGACTCAAAAAACTCTTTTATCTTTACTAAGCTGCAGGGTCTTACTTGCCGTCCTTAAAGACAATAGGAAAGTCCTTGACCAAAGTTAAGGTATTTACACACAAAGAGTGCTGCCATACAAATATAGTATAAAGTAACAGGATTAAATTGCTTTCATTTAATTTCACAACAAAAAATGTGCTTGTTTGGAAATTCAAAAAGATGCGCCAAAAATTGAATACTGAAAAGTGGAAAAAACAGTTAAACTTTTGGATGAAAAAAACAGAAACTCTCTTGTGCACCATCCAGAAGTATTTTAATGTGAATACTTTAAATGTTTTTTTAAAACATGACATTTAAATGACTGGTTCAGTCTGTAAATATAGTGAGACACGCATAGGTATTTTGAATGTGACTGGCTGCAGCAAGACCATTAGAACTTCAACCTGGATAATTTTTAGTTATTTACTCATCGTCAAAGAGTGGGGTCTAAGCTTCCCAATAGTTTAAAACTTGTAAATATTGAAATAGAATTGAAGAAGATATGAGCATCTGAATGTTGGCTCTCCACGGTACTTTAGGGAGAAAACAGTTTTTAAAGTTCTGTTAGCCACTGCAAAGAGCAACTGTTGCCCACAATTTGTGTGTGTGACAAAACATATAGGCACAGGCCACCTCACAGAATCTATGTGATGAATGCAAATGTCCTGGAATTTACCTTAAGCGATTTTACCGAACACTACCGTATCCTCCACTTAGTATTTTGCTCTTTTTGGTCATAAACATATATACCCTAAAAGACTTGTATCTGCAAATTCATCAAAAGTTTGTCATACAAAGTGCTTTCTTAATGGGACTGTTTACAAGTATATGCCACACTTAAAGTTCTGATTCAGGTACAATTTTCTTTTAATTTAACAAATAAATATGCTCCATTTTGAATTTCTTTGATAACATGAAATACAAATTGAATTGTCATTTGAATCTTGTGACATAAGAAGGTATAGATAAGTATAAGTGCTCCCAACACATTTAAAACTACTTTCAAAACTAAATATTCTAGAATCAGCAGTATTTTAATTATGAACATCTCGAGTAATTTTTTTTGTTTTTATCGTAGCTTATTTTAAAGCTGAACAGAAAATCAGTTGAAAATTATAGCTGTAGCTTGATGCTTGATGAAAGGATCCCTTTTTAGAGGCCTTATGCTTGCTTTGCTATGATGAAAATGCACCACAGACACAAATCAAGAGCTTTTCTTGCTAGTGTTGTGACCATGGCATGGTTGTAACTGATGGTTGTAACACAGGTGTGTGGTGCTGAAAGCATATAATTATTACACTGGGGGCTATGCCTAAAGTAGTCTCTAATCAGAGAGAAGAAGGGATGGCTAACAGCAGGTGTAAATCAGAGATGATTTTCTCTCATCTTCATCTCTTTGTTTCTCTGCATGATTGAGCTTATCATTAAGAAAAACTGTGCTAATGGCTTAGTGGCTGCAGCCATGCTGTCTACCATTTTCTAATAGTTTTTTAGGCCCCATATTCTTTCTTGACTTCAGATTTGTTGCATTCAGTCTATCATTTCTTTGTTAGATCTTATTAAAAAGTGAAAAGAAATACTGGTCATAGTATGTAGTATGAAGCAAAACTGTTGAACAGTATATGCTGCACTTAGGACATCTTTTGTTATTAGGACATGTTATCTATTAATTTTATGCTAACTTTTCTGTGACCTGCTACTTTTAGTTTAAAAAAACAAGGCAAAAAACTTATTTGTCAGGTGAGGGGCTTTGAATGATGGTGCCAGTGCTAGCAGGTGAAAAATGTCAGGATTTATGACTGCAGAGGCAACGTCCCACTGCTCTGTTTTGAGCCAAGGTCAAAGTAACATTTTGGAAGTTTAAGAATAGGTTGCTTGGAGGTGATTAGTTTGTAAAAAATGTGTGCTGTCCTGAAAGAGGGGGTTGCAGCTGGTCTGGGAGAATTGCTGAAAGGGAGGTTGTGAATGTATCAGGTTTTTTCTCTCCTAAAATCTTAAGGGAAGCAAGGGTCAGCAATGTGATATTTCAAATAATCTAACACAAATCACTGAGATATATACCAGTGTGAAATGGTAAAGGCTCTTTGAAACCCATAAACACTTGGTCAACTTTATCATATGTATTTCAAATATTAAATTCTATTTCAGTTTAAAATACCTGCATGAGCCGAGCGTTAACGATTTTCTATGGATTTTATCCACCACCTGTGCCGAATTCTAGGTCCAAATTTGTCCTGCATAGAACGATCCATGACTTTATTTTCCTCTATTGATATCTTCATTTATGCAGTTGCACATCCTACACCTAATTGGCATTAAAAGGGTAACATCACAGTAAACTTCCCCAGCCATAGTAGAATAAACTGCATCAAGAAGGGATTCTTCACATTGCTTATAACACAGTTTTGGCTATACGTCACAAATATAAACTTCCCTTTTAAATTCTGTGGCATCTTCTCTTTGCCAAAAAAGTCTTGTATGAAAGAAAAAGAAATGTCAATGGAGCAGAATGGCAAACAGCCCTTTCCAGTCTACATTCTGTTGTAGCTGCCTGACTACGGCTATCATGTTTTTGTAAAAAAAAGAAAAGATTTTATCTTTTTGAAATACCTCCTTACATCTGTTTCGTAGATAAGAAATGCTGTTCCCATGCGAATGGGAACAGGGCTTGTTGTATTCGTATTTCTACTGTATATCAAATGTTGTACAGATGACATATTAAATCAATTGAAATGCTAACTTTTGTTTGTGCTGCATAAGGGCAGGGGGGAACTTATGCAACTGCATGTACAAACACTGGCTCACATGATCATTAATAACAGTCATGCACATTTAAGTCCAAACCGGTTTGACTTTTACTGCATAAACATATACAAAAAGTTTCCCCAGATGCTCTGTGGTTCTTAAGATCAGTTGGACTATGTTAAATCAGCACTGAAGGCATATCTGTGGTTGTAGAATGCCTGAATAAATCTGGCTTCAGCCATCTGTCCCAGCACCTCTCAGTATACAGACTGGATCTCTTCCCACTCAATTATAAAGCTAATTTGGTTATACATCAATTATAAGCCCCTATGAAGAGAGGAAATTGTTTAAATCGATCTGCATAATTAGATAAAGGTTGTGAAGCAAAGTTGACTTAGATTATTTCAACTCATTTGAGGTATAAAAATAGACCTATCAATAATGTAAAGGCACAGTTTGTTTTTACTAAAGGACTGGAAACTAGGCCAAATTTGAGGCTCTGCCTGTCGGCATCTTATAGCTCGCTAATTAAGCTGTTACGCTGACTTTGATCTTATTGTGGCTGAATCCTCTCCTTTCAATGAGGTTGCCAAGCAACATGTGAGATTCAGTAACTTACTGCCTTAGACCAGGAAACAATATTTCTAAAGTTGTCATAGAGGCAAGCTTTGGCATGCTGCAGCTGTTTTGGTGAAGCTCCTAGGCAGTTATGCCAGACTAACGAGCTCAGACCTTAATCTAAATTAAGAAAGGGATGGAAGGGTAAATTTAATGGACGCAAATATATTAAAAGGTACTCAAAGCTAATATTTAATATTGAGCAGCTAGACGTCATTCTCAGCAACCACTGATCAATGGATTTAAAGAGACATTTTCAACATGTCATGTCACAGCCATAAACTAAGCTGAGTTTAGTTTCCTTTTTATAAATAAATCTTCAAAAAATGTCTATAGTTGCATATCGGAACATATATTCATTCTTTTTAATGTTTAAAACCAGTTTCAGCATATAATCATGTTTAGTATTGACACCCTTTCTTATGACTCTCATGCGTCTTCATCTTGATTGGATACATGCTCCACTTAATTTACCTAATAGGTAAAAGGTCTGAAATGCTATTCAATTAAAACTGTGCACAAAACTTTTTTAATATTTTAATACAATTTTCCAATTGAGATGTTTTTCTGTATAAGAAATACAATTAAATCCATATATAATTATGTTGGTCAATACTATAAATCACTATCCCTTGTCTATTTCCTGTTATCTTTGTTTATATTGCCAGTAGAAATACCAGGTTGTTGATGAGTTTTGTGTGAAGTGGAAACAGCTTTGCAGTTTAAAAAATTGAGTGGATTTCTTTTGGAAAACAAAAGACTTCAGTTAGAGCAAAAACATTTTAACCCAAAACACAAGGGTTTTTTTTTAAGTTGCAGTGTTTCCATTAAATTGACCTAGTCATATAAAATTATGATTAAAAAAAATAAACAAACATATTATTCTTTAAATGAAAGATATACACCAATGGTTCATCTTTATAGTCTTTACTTAGTCCTTATGTGCCTATAAAGAATTTTTGGGGTTTTTGCACCTTATTTACTCATTTTAGCATGAGGAATATAATGCCTTTAATCATTAAATATTGTTATGGTAAATATAAACCAAAGCGCTTTGTTTACAAGCAATCAAAACCTAAGTAAAAAACAAATCAAATATGATAACCCAACAGGGCAAAACAACATTAATCAAAATACCTTTTAATACAACCAGAGCGAGTGATGGTAGAGAAATATGTAGAGTTATAGTGATAGACTACGCCCTTTTAAGCAAATTGATGTAATCAATTACAATTTGCTTTTCAATGGTTGTTAGCTAGTTATGACAGGGTTCATTAGAATAGTAAAAAGGTGATAAAGTTAGATAAACTATCTCTAGAGCTTTTGATTAAATTTGATCAAAGTAAAAATATAAGGGATACAGAACCTGTCACTAAAAGATCACAAATTGTCAGAATAGGATACTTAAAATTCTATGGTGTGAAGAAATAAAGCAAGTCCCAGGTTGGAACTGCTCAGGAGTCCTCTCGACCTCATACCATGGCAATGATTAATCTTCAAACAGGACAATAACCTGAAGCCGAAAGCCAACAACAAAGAAGCGGCTTCAATATCAGTCTGTGAAAATCCTTGATTGGCCCAGGCAAAATCCAGACATAGATTCCATTGAACATCTGTTGAAAGACCTAAATTGGCTGTGCACTGATTCTGCCAATCCAACTTTACTGATAAAATCTTCAAAGGCGGTTGTAATGTTCACATAAACAGGTACACCAAGCTTGTAGAGACTTACTAAAGCAAACCCGAGGCTGTGGTTAGTATCACTTTCTTTGTCTGTATTTTGTTTCTTTACCTATACAAACTTGCTTCCCTTTTATTGGAATTGAATGTATTGGTCAAAACCACAGAGGTACAAAAATCCGAAAATTGTTCTGTGTAAATATATTTGGGCCAATACTTTGAATAACCCCATTTAGAGATCTGTAACAGTGTTGCACATCAACAAACTAAAGGTTTTTCCCATGTTTTTTTTGAAACACAGAAGCACAGTGGTACAGTTTGAAACCATCTGTTCCTCCTATGGACATTCTCTCTGAAGCTTTTTCAGAAAATTTAACTGTTTGTCCAGATACATCAGCTCTATGTTTTCAGACGGGAAAAATTAAGCATGTAAAGAAAAAAAACAATAAACTGTCATGGAGGATACTTTGTTATGTTCTGGGGTAGCTTTGCTTCATTCTGCTTCATGAATTCTGTGGGGAACAATAAAATCTCAAGACTATCGGGGGTTCTAGAGAGAAGTGTGTTGCCCAGTGTCAGAATGACCCAAAACAGCAAAACATTCCCAATAAGGGGAAAACATTGGCGTTATGAGTACTGACCTAAATTCTTTGAAATAAGCTGAAATATGCTGTCTGGAAAAGGCAGCCTTTAAATATTAGACAACTGGAGATGTTTGCTCATTAGGACAGGGCCAAAACCTGAGGGGGCAGAAATCCTACTGATAGTTAAAGGAATAGTTAAATTGCAGTGATTGAAGATATAAAGGGTCCCATTGTTTTTGTCATGGCCTGTTTTATGAGTTATTTTTTTTCCATCATTCTATTGCAGCATGGTTACAGATCAATGTCGAATTTCCATCCCCTACTTCCAGAGAACTTTTATTCATTTTTACTCTTGTCAGATTCCAGTTATGTCTGTGATCATCATAGTGTGTTTTCCTTTCATTGTGGGTACCAAAGGTTGGACCCCCCCTATGCTGGACCCAAGGTTTAACATTTGTTTGTATGTGCAGCCACGTTTTTGTTACCTTGTGGGGACAATGTAAGGCCAACTTACATGGAATTTGCTACTCTTTGGGGAATTAAAAGTATTTGTGGGGACCAACTGGACTCTCTCTGCATGGTTTACAATCCAGTTGAAGTCAGTTTATTTATATAGTGCCAATTCACAACACGTCATCTCAAGACACTTTACAGTTTACAATTCCATACAGTCAAATTGATTCAAAGTATTCTAAGGAAAACCAGTTGATTGCATCAACTCACTGACTTGAAGGCAATCCTTCGCACTAAGCATGCTGGTAGTGACAATGGAGAGGAAAAACTCCCTTTTAACAAGAAGAAACCTCCAGCAGAACCGGACACAGTGTGAGCAGCCATCTGCCGAGGCCCAATGGGGCCGACAGGAAACACACAACTAGGCAGACGAGCTCCGAGCCAGCTCCTATGTCAGAGGATGAAGAGAGCACATCCAGCCAGTCAAAGTTGGAGAAACAGGACAACACTGAAAAACAGGCCAATCTCGAACCTCTATAAACAAAGGTGTTGATGGCAGCAGCACAGCTGATATTTCTCTCCAGGATGGGGTCACAGCCAAACAGGAACAGACCAGATGAACCTACTATAAGAAAAAGCAGAGAAAGCAGAATGTTTGAGATCGAACTAACAAATTCTGCAGAGAGGGATCATAGAGACAGAATGAAGCAGAATGATGAAAAAGGGGTCCCTACGTTAACAATGATATATTTCTTGCACAACTTTTTATGTCAAGGTTTATAGATACAAATAAATAAAGATTGTTCTCACAAATTACAGGGACTTATCTTTTACATGCAAACTTCAAAACCACCAATACGATATTTCAAGTATATGTTGCAAATGTTATATTTTTTAGTAAATATTAGCTCTGTCTTAAAATCTCCTGCTTAATAATGCCACTAATCTTATCAATTGGACCTATTTCACAGGTCTACTCTCATGACACTGAGATGATTATAGTGGTCCCTACTTATTTATTTAATATGTAATTGCATCATGACACAAGGTTAAGATAGACTTACAGAAAAAGAAAAAAGTAGAAAAGGTGTTATTAGACAAATTGAGTTCAACTGCAACTCTCCATGTGCCAGCTCACTACGCTGCTTAACTACTATAAGACCAACTGTTAGCTTCCAGCCTGCAGTCTCTCCCACAGGCATCTCCATGACCTTTCAAATGATTGCTGATTAGGAACACTCGGCCGCCTCCAGTGAGGAGAGTAAAAGAAGAGAGGAGAGGATTGGCGGAGATGGCGGAGAAGGGCTGCCCTATCTAACCAGTGTGTACTACAAGTGTTTTGCTCATCTTTTGCCAGGAAGAGTAAACACTTTGTTGACAGACTGGCTCTAAATCCTTGTGATAGCATTTCAAATTCAAACACTTTATTGATCGCAGAATGGGCAATCTTAGTTTCGGTACAGCCCGTCCAAGAAAGACGAAAACACAGACATTATTCATGGGGGAACGCAGTGTCTGAGGCCTTGCTGCGATCAAAGGCACTGTCCTTATATTAGGGCCTCATCACAATGAGTAAAAGAAGGAAAAAAAATCCCATCTCAAACTTTAACCTAAGCAGGATTCAATTTGAGATTGCATTTGGAAGTATTTGATTATTTTTTTCTGTTGCTACTGCTGTTCTCCCTCAGGTAAGGACTGATGACCAGAGAGGCAATGTTTACCATTTTTAGGAACCCATTTGCATGTTCATCTTATAAAATTGAAAACATAGAAAATTTGAGGTTTTTTTTTTTTTTAAGTACATTTTCAATACTCAAGGTGTCTCATCTTAATTCGCTAATTAACCCAAAACACTTGAAAAACTTCTCTAAATGTTCTCTCAATGTAGGTCAGTTGGCTACACAAGCATGGGGAAGACTTCTAAATTGATTAATTTCCAGAAACAATCCCCGGCAATCTGGCACCCTTTATGAGAAGGGAAGGCAACAAAATTTTATCCTTAAAGAAGGTGATTCTTCTGCTGTATCCAAGCAAATCTAAAAAAGTAAAGTGGATGAAAAAGTTGTGTCAGTAAAGCTACACCAACAACGAGGATATCCACAGCATTTAGCAGATCGTCAAGCAAAATCGGTTTATGAATATCAAGAACTGGTATTCCAATAGATTTCAGGAAGGTACAGTTCATTAACTTGGTCCCACTGTGGGGTTTGTAACCGATGGATGTTGCACAAAACTATGGATCATTGGAAAATAATAAAAGCTGCCATGGCAACTTCCACATTTTATGAAGCTTTTTGCTGCTTTACTTTGTTACAGTTTATTTCCCAAGAATCTATTCCATGTACATCTTAAAAACATACTTCACTTCCCAATCTTTATAAAACAGTTTTCTTAAATCTAGAACATTCTCATTTAGACATAACATCTTATCTTTTACTAGAATAGCAGAAACATAAAATAATGAATGCCCTTTCTTAAAAATTAATTATGAAATACAACGTCGGTTCTGTAGATTTTTTTTACTCGAATCCAGTAGACAGTAAGGTAGAGTAAAAAATGTAAAAGTTTAAGGCTCAGAAAAAGGAATACATTTAACAGAAGTCTGACTTTTTTATGTTAATGGTTCTTACCTCTCATCCTTGTGAATAAATTAAAACTTTTCTTTTTTTTAGAATTTTAGTATAAAAGTTTCTTAGAGTCCAGCCCCAGACCGGAATCCGCCAATTGGTGAGCTGATCTAGAAGATTAACAGGGAGTTAAGTGATGCTGGAGTAAGCAAATATGGAGCCGTTGACGTTGACTACAAGAGACATGGTCAAGTTGGTCTGGATAACTTTCACAATTCATGACACAAATAGAATCACCATTTATTAAAGTCATGTTGTATTTACTAAGGATATCTTTCAGTGTCACTGATTTGAACATGTCAGGTTCCTCACCTCAGCTTCCGTTTGTAGAGGACCCAAATTCAGACACAGAAGCTGAGGTGGTGCCTGTCAGATTTAATAACAAATGGTGGCAACAGAAGCTTAAGTCCAGAAATAACTACTCAAGGAACACAGGAACCAGAACAAAGTGGAACACATAGGTTAAGGAGGGAATGAAGAGAATCCAGTAAACAGTAATTGCAGAGGAGGAGTATAAATGCCAAACAGAACTTGGAGTAATTAACTGATTGGGAGCAGGTGTGGACTGAAGGAAGGGGGCTAGAAGGGAGCTAGGGGAAAGGAGACTGGCACAAGGAGAGAAAATAAGAAATACATAAGTACTCAAATACAACCAGAAAACAACTAAAATGACACAAAATGGAAATGGAACTAGATACCAAGAAAACACAGAATGACATAAATCAAAGTGTAACTGAAAACTTAAAAACTCAAAAAGAACCAAAAAGCGCAGAAAGGGCATAATCATGACAGAACGTTTACTAAAGCCCCTGTCACACCTTGACGATTTAGCCAGCGTATGCCTGAAATCTGGCATACGTGGGTAAATTTTGTATAAGTTGTGAGTACGCTGAAACACGCTGAAACACGCTGGCACACCTCGACATACAGCAAGTAAGTTGAAAAATATTTTCAGCATGCTCAAAATTTCTTCACGTAAGCTCATACATTGGGCATAAGTCATGGTGTCTAGCTTAACCAAAACCAGAGTAACCTGTGCATAAGTTATGCGTAACTTATTGAGAACCTATCTCAAATGCATATTAGCATATTTGACCTGTTCCAGACGACCGCTGAACGTGTTTCTGACTCGCAGCTACCGTATAATGGTGTATTGGCAGCGTTTTGTGATGAAAGGGGGTTCACAGGAGGACACAGTGAATACCCCTCAAGACTTCTTCGCCATCATAGGGTGAACGTGAAGTTGAGTGGGATGGATCCTCCCTGCGTTCAGGCCCGTGGCCATGACCATCAAACCAAATTCCTAGCAGACATGATTTTTTTTTTGGCGGGCGGTAAACAGCAGCTAGGTTAATACCACGATCAAAGAAATCTTTTTATGCAGACCGGGCGCCTCAGGACGCATTGCTGCCCCTCTCAGAACACTGGCTTATGACATTTCATGGGACTTATGCTGCCGTGCGTTATGCATAAGTTAGGCTGTTGTTGGACATAAGTTCTGGACTCATTATGAATACGCTATGTATAAGCCCAAAATTAAAAAAAATACATAGGAAGCAGCATATGCCAGTGTTTTAGAAGATTATGCGATGTTGGCATTTGCTGGTTAAATCATCAAGGTGTGACAGGGGCTTAAATCGTCTGAAACATTTTTTTATTTGTGAATAAAAGAGAAAACCCCCAAAAAGCCATAAATCGAATACAGTAAACACTTTTAAAATTCATTGTATGAAACCTAATAAAAAATTACAGGGCTGTTTTTACAGGAGTTGTTAGATGGGCTGTGACCACAGGACCCATACCTATCTAAGAAATATTTGTATTACAATCATGTTATCTATGCCAATTTATAATAGAACAGCGTATATGTTTGCTTTGCTTCAAAGGTGAAGAGGTAGAAAAGGGAAGAAGAATATTATATATACAGTTTGTGTTTACTGAAACATCAAAGCACAGCATTACTGGGCCTCATCAAATAGGAACTAAAGGTAAAAAACACAAACCAAAGGGGTGAAAACAAATGGAGCTGAGTAAGGAAGCCGGCTGTTTGATGAAGCAGGGAGGATCAGTACAGAAAAGGGAAGTGAGCCAGCTGCAGCTGGGAGTCCTCTCTCTCTCTTTGCCTGTTCCCCCTCTCTATGAGGGCAGATGTTTTTCTAAGATTAATATTCCTATTCGGAGTTTATTCATCTGTGTTATCCCCTCCCTTACCAGGTGATTTCATGCTTCCTGATCAGCCAGAAAGACTTTTTCTTTCCTCTTGGAGTCACAATGGTAAACCTGTCCCAGATTCTAATAAATGATGCTGATAAATCTTCCACATAAGACATGCTGCCAAGCCTGTTTGTGCACACTGTTCTCCATTCATGGGATTTCCAGATCTTGATGAATTAAATTTTTTAACTGTGAAAATCTTTACCACCAATGCCTCATTCAGATTGGTCACAATATACGCACTGCTGATGTATGTGTGGGCACCAGATTCTGAACTAAAGGCAGCAGCATTAACAGTGCCTGCCCTCATTCACTTCGGCCTTGATTGATTGTGGATTTGATAGGTGGCAATGAATGATGGATGACTGTTTCCACTACTGTGGGACGGCGCTGTGTTGGGTCCTCTTCACAGCGCAGAGGTAATTGAGTAGGCTTTAGTGATAATTGAACCATGATATTGATCTATGGGAAGTCTTTGCTTGGTACGGGAATCGCTGATCAGCTTTCAGGTGTGCAAGAGTGTGCATGTATTGCTGCTCAGACTCTATTGTGGAGGAATACAGGTGCTTTTTGCAGTTAGCTTTTAGCCTCCCAAGATTTGTCTCCCTCTTTACTGGATAAAGAGCATAAAACTGATAGTACAGCAAATTAATTTGCCCTGTTATAGTTTGGGGGTTTGATGTTTGCTTTCTGTATCCTTTTGTAAAGGAAAGCTCTGTGTTTACATCTTTAATCTTTCTCTCCCCGATTCTTTCCTGAGAAGAGATCACTCGGAGCAAACACTTTAAATATCCCCTTATACGTTTTATGTATTAGGTGACTTGAAAACATGACAACTATTACAGATTTGCAAGCTTACACAGACCACAAAGGTTGCACGGATACCAATACCATCAGGGTCGTTTCATCAGAGAGTCAGCAGTCGCCCCATATAAAAGTTAAAGCATTCTATATACACATACTACCAAATCATTACATCATACATATATGTACATGAGGGGACTTCACTGGTGCCAGCCATAACAAAATACTACAGTGTTCCAGTTAAAAACCATTCCTAAAGCACAGAGAGCTTTCTGTAAAGAATTATCCACTGTGTCTGTGCCCCCATTTCATTCCCAAATCTTTGTTATGTACATAATGAAGATAACTGTTTATATTGAAAGTAGAACTGTCCTAATTAGATAAACTGCATTGGAAAAAATTATCCTTAACACGTAACAGACAGGTACATTTACTGCTTATCCATATTTTCTGTATCAACCGATAAATGCCCTGCAATTTAATATTTTTATCCTATCTTTCAAAGTAAAACTAAAGAATAGAAGTCCTTCCTTAGTTTCAGTTTTTGATGTTTTTTACATTGAAACAGCAAATTTTATTGTAATGATAAAGTATATTAAACTTCTGCCTTTTATAGCCAATATATTTTTCCATTGTTTTGTCTGTTCATCCACTGTATCTTAGTGATTTGCGATAGAGGCAACAGGCTGTCGAGGCAGTACTTGTGAATATATAATAAAATAACAAATAGGAGGTTAAGATGCCTTTTTGTTGTTGTTATTTTTTTAATGCATTAGTATTGAAAATATTTCTCAAACTTTATTTCACAGTGATGCAATAAATGCAAACATGGAAAAAGGAAATAAAATTGCTAACATTTGACTAAATTGATGTCTTTCAGTTTTAGTTTTGCATGTTTTTATGCCTTATGTATAATCTTTTTCAAATTTTAAATGTTAAATCAGAGTGTAACCCTGTTTTAGATCTTACAGTTTGGTCTAACAGTAAATCAAATATAGAGGTCAGAACCATGGCTATGAATAAAGGTACTGTAATAATCTATTCACTGAGAATTAGAGCCAAGTGCAAGGCCCTCCTTCTTTCAGCCAAACAGTGGTAAAGAAAAACATTTCAGATTGTTGTTCAAAACTCAGAAACGAAACAATTTAAGAACGTTTATCTGGTCTAAATTGGTTAATTGGACAAGTCTGTGAAGGAAATTGTGTTTCCAAAACTTTCTAAATTTAAGGTGGTTCATTTGTAAAAATAAAAAAATAACAAAAAGCAACAGCTCACAATTTTACTTTATTTCTTTTACATGATTTTAATATTATGTTAAAAGTTTATCTTTAAAGAAAATATCTGTTTATTGTAAACAATCTATCTCATATTTGACCTGTCTAATTATGTGTTTAGGCTTATTATTAACCTGCACGACACAGTTTTTATCCCCATTATATTTATGTTCTTTTTTTTTTGCTTGTTTTGCTTATTAGATCCAGTAAGCAAAGCAGATGGCATAGCTAACCTTTAAAGAGAGCTCTCAGTCTCCCCTTTGTGCTGCTATAATGCATAGTGCTACATAATTATGACTTGGCTTTGACCTTCATTGAATTGGTTGCCAGTAACAGCCAATAAGTAGATTGCGGAGTCCAAGCACCTGTTAGTCCATTTGTTCTTCATGTTAATTATGAATGTTAATTGAGTTTCCTTTTGATGCTGGCTCCACATTTCCGCCACCGTACATTTGTTAAGCCTTTGGCCAGTTCCCACTAACACATGTACCTCACATGAAAGCAGGTCTAATAATGATAGGACAGGCTTTGTATCCTCACTGACCGTCAGATACTGATTGATGAAGACTTTGCACAGGAGAATTTCTTAATTTTCTATTTAACCATGTTGAGTTTTAAAAACATTGAAAAAAAAATTTCTCGAAAGGTTTACTGTTTTGAAATTAAATGACTAACGCGTTCTATAATCCCTGAAAGTCAACATTTAGCCAGATGCCTAATGTGGTTGAAAGGTTTATTGAAAGTATGTAAAATGAAGAGGAAAGCATCAGGGGTGTAAATAATAATCGTTTTGTATTGATGCATCGATCCAACAGCCGACGATCCGATGCATCGACATGTCCGAAAGTGTATCGATCAATTTTTTTTTTTTCCTCCGGTCTATTTTTATCTATTTGCTCCTGGATGTAATTTTGACTCCCGTGCCATGGTGGCGCTAAATCTATTTTGCCCTCCTACCTCACTTCCATTAGCCACCCTCTTTCCACTCAGATAGACACACTCGCGTAAACACAGAGGCATTATTTTTTTCAGTAATGAGGTTTCCATAGGCCTAGGTGGAGTACAACTTTGCTACTTCTTTGCTTATTTGGTGTTGTTTCTCAAATAAAATGCATAACAATATTGCAGCTTTCATTGATTTATTTCAAAATTTGAAACAGTTAATCAATTGCCCTGTTAATCAATTAATTCATTAACAATTAATCGAATTGTATCATGGTGTATTCTTGAGTATCGAAAATAATCAAATCGTTGGGTCAGGAAATTGACACTGAATCAAATCACCATGATGGATCTGATTTACACCCCTAGAAAGCATGTAGAAAAACTGGCAGCCTAGAAGAGGCAGATTTTGGAAAACAGGCTGTTACATGCTGATGCTGGTCTTTAGTAGGTGGACAGAGGCTGAAAGGCTGGAGGCAGCCTTTTACCAACAGTTCAGAATGTGACCAGATTCAAAAGCCAATAGTAATCCAGTGATAGCAGACCCTGCACAGGAACTCAGAGAGGCATGTAGTGCACATTGATACCGGAGTGAGGAACCAATGAGGGCAGGGCAAGCACAGGAACACATGAAGGCCAGCAGTGGACACTAATGCTAACCCTATGCACTAACCCTTAACTATCCCGACTCATTCCCAATGAAGTTACACTCACAGCTGTGGAGGGAGCTTTGACAGAAGGTTGTGGTAATGAAGTCATTGGAATGGCAACACAAAGACACCCCATGTGCATGGCTGTAGATCTGTGGCACAGATCTACAGATCTACAATGATAAAATCTACAATGATAGCTGTTAAATGATTCCATAATTATTGTCCAAACAAACACGTGAAAAGCTGCTCATTGGGTTGACTTGAAATCAAAAATTTGCTCACAGTTACATAGTCCAATAAAACAATTTAAAAGAGAACCTTCCTTTTCTGAGTTAATGGCACCTTTTTCTTTTACTTGTGATTTTCTGTCAGTGTGACAATGATACAGCAAACCTGTGGAATTAATATTTAAGTGCTGTTTTTTAGCATTGGGCCTGGGATGGATTCTCATATGAGAAAAGGGGGCCCAATTTCAAACCGGCCCCTAAACACTAACCCTGAGCACCAACCCTCCGTTTGCACATTTCCACGGAGGGTCCCAAACCCATCCCACATAGTTGGTAGGGCCAGTGGAACATTCAGCCCTCATATAGTGAGTCTGCATCAGTTTAAGGCTCGCTGGGATTCGGCAGTGGGTGTAACAGTTACCTAAGTGTGGAGGAAACACTTTCTGCCAAATGTAAATTAAGCTGGTTTGGTGCATTTTTATCACATTAACAGAAATTTACAAGCCAGTATATGAAAAAAGAAATGTATTAATTCCAAAAGGGAAGGTCCTCTTTAAAATATTTTTATCTTACCGTATAAATAGGTTTTAAGAAAGGGGCAAATGTTCGATTTTATGTCACCCTGCGCCACAGAGCTACAAACATGCAGGTGGCATCACTGTGTTGCCATAGCAGCGGTTGGTTGCTCTCCTTTTTCGGTGGAGGGAAGAGGCCATCCCATTCTCCTTTATATCCCCCCAGCTTTAATAAAGGTGCTACAGCTATGAGTGTGACTTCATTGGGAGGGATACCGGATAGTTAAGGTTTAGTGCTTAGGGGCCGGTTTGGGATTCCGCCAGAGGCAGGTATAAATAATTTGAGTAACAGCTGGGAGATATGAGGGTGATTGGGAGAGCGGAAAGTTGCATCTGCTTACTTTAATTAGCAGTGTAGAACAGAGCAGGGACAGCTAACCAGGAAGCCAGTTAAAAAACAAAAACAAAGTGACTTTGCATTATTGTTCTAGATTGATACTGAAGTTCTGTTTATCTACATGATTATCTGATAAAGGAAGGGTGATATCTAAACTTTGAATCATAATCTAAGGGGTATGGCTTTTGATCTCTGTTCATTATCAGACTTTGTTCTATTATCTGCAATAATAAATCCTCTTTAATAAAGCTAGAGTATAATGTCTGCACCATGTAAGAAAAGTGAGGCAGACAGATGCTGATTAACTGTCAAGAGAGTGTAAAGTGACTTTCTGTTTTGCTCCTCCATTTACACGAGCTAATAGAAAAGAAAAAGAACAGTACTGAGAAAAGGAAAAAAATCCTGGGTGATAAAATAATCTAATTAGGTTTTCAACTTAAATAAAAATAATCTAGAAACAAAACTCTTCACACTGAGTGGATTATTTTAAATTAATTGCTCCACCAGAAAGTCTGCTTCACATTTTACATGCTCACATGATTATTTATTTTTATTTCGGTATAACTCAAAACCTATTATAAGATTACCATGCTGGTTTGTCACTAACTTGGCTCAGACAAGGCGTCTGGCTGTGCCCAGCCCAAATCTGACGGCATTCCTTCAGCAGGAGACCGGAAACCACAATCTGTTACCTCCACCTCCCTGACACCCACTGTGATACGGTGCAGGCTTGTGCTGCTAGCCTTATTAGCCTTCCTATCAACTTTGCTTTTATCAGCCTCTTCCTGAAATTCTAATTCATGGTACCATGTTTAGAAATTAATTTAAAAAATGTTTAGTAAATTAGTTATTTGAAGTTGAGAAAAAAATCTAAATGGATAAACTATGTAAAACATAAACTGTCATTTAGGCCCAAATTTATTTATCTTTTAATAAAGGTCAAAAACAAATGTATAAACCGTCTAATTACACAATAATTGGAAGAAAATTTTTGAGCAAAACTAAAACATACTTTATTATGGCCAAATCTTGCGGCTGGAATCATTTAAAACGTGCTGTGCCTTCTCCTGACTTGAGATGGCTTGAACTTACTGTTTTAACATGAGCATATGGTCATTGTTCGTTAACCACTATGTCTTGCACTATGCTGAGCACTATGTTATTTTGTCCACATAATCTGAGCGATCAGTTATTATCTGTAAAATTCTGAAGCTTGTGATAAAGCAGTGTGACAAATTTGAATATTGGTATACCGATATCCAAAAATGCAAAACAATCCATCATATGGAATATGGACTCTCCTCACACAAAATGCACACACACCTGGGACTGTTTCGCTCTCACACACACACAAAACAACCTACGAATCCAACACCATTTAAACGTACTTCTCAACTATAGCTGTATAATCTGTAAATCTTTTATCTGCTATTATGCTTCATCATTTGTCCTGTATTATAACCCCACTAATATAAGTATACACACACACACACACACACACACACACACACACACACACACACACACATACATATATATGGATAGAAACTTTATTCCGGACTCATGGTCCAATAAATACATACATAAAATAAAATAGAAATAGTTAATAATAAAAAACACAATACAAGTACCATTATCGGCTAAATAGGAATTTTAAGAAGACAGGAATACCAGTGTCTCAACAGCTTAGACTGATATCGGATTGCACTACGTGTGGTATCAGTAAGTGACAAGATAATATCATTTCCAGATGCCTTTAGCCTACAAATAAACCTATACATTAAGTTTCGTGAAACAGCTTGTAGAGTATTGACTCTTGCTGTGACAAATATCTCACCTGCGCTGGTCCATTTTGGCCAATTCAAAAGTACCCGCATATACATACATATATATATATATATATATATATATATATATATATATATAATCCATATCCTAAATTTCCTATTTAATCTGTATATATTTATTTATTTTATGGCCTCTTACAACTACACTTTGCTTAGAGATGCTAACTAAATTTCTTTACTTTGTAATTGTTATGTGTAATGGCCATAGAGTTAAATTCTATTATATTCTATCAGTCTGACTGCTGATATTTGGTTGAAATAAAGTCGTGCTGGGCAGTGATTACTCTGCATAGCATTAAGGCTTCCAGAAGTATGGCTAAAAAACAGGAGAATTAACATTTTGCATACAGTAGATGCAAATTAAATGCAGTTGCCCAGTTGAAAGAGCTAGATATATAAATAAAGGTGTATTAAAAATTAACTGATAATTTAAAATAATAATTATTTTATTCAGACTGGGGTTTTCCAAGAATGTTTCCTTTAGATTGTGGCTCTAAAAGTTGAATATCATAGGTTTGCTTGTTTAATTTCTCATGCACTGCCTCTAAACATCCTTCTTAAAAAGTTCCATGTTCCTTGTGTTTTACTGATTCAAGCAGTGTGAAGAATTTACAATTTTTTTCAAAATACCCAGCTTTTAATATTCATTTAACCACTTACAACTAATATCTTATACACATTTGCAATGGCTACATCAACCTTTGCTCTCTATTTCATTGTTATTTGGAAAGCAATCCAGTAACTCTAGCTATCATTAACCTTTTCATGCAATCATAATGATCAGGTTCCATAATCATAATTTTCTATTAGAATGAGAAGGCAGGTGGAAAATAAGATGGATAAAAAGGTTAACAAAAATAAATCAGGGTGAGTGGGGCCACTGTTTACTCTGATTAACAAGGCCATTAACTTTAATTGCTTCCAAGAATTTTGTGACAGCAAGTAAATAGAGTGTTTCCTGTTTGCAGCTCCTGGACCATCTAACTGTCGGAAACATGTGTATAATATGGTTTGTGCAAATCTGTGTGGATTTTCCAGGATTTAAAAGATCTTTTTTATGTATAGTAAAAGGTTTAGCCTCCTGCAATGGTTTATTGTTGCGAAAGTTTACTGATGCAATGAGCAATAATGGGACCAGATTTCTGATCGGTCACATCCCTCGGTCAGGATAGTTAACTGCCCTGGTCATAACCTTTCTGTTTGGTTTTGGAGAGGATAAAAAGTAAGCAACATATTTCCCTCTGGCTTTTCTCCAGCTTAAACACATGAGCTCTGCACACATCTTTGTGTTGGCTGTGAAAAAACAACACTTTTTGTCATTTACTATGAAATAATAAATCAGTTTAGATTGAATTTGTTTCCTCAAATCTCCCTCTGTTCCATCAGTGGGGAAAAGATTGTGGCAGAGAATTAACCTCACACATCAGACAGAACAGACTGACTTTCTCTCTGTTCTGTTTTATAGTTTCCTAAAATGACATGATTGTAACATAAGTTATTGACTAATTTTAGAACAGTAATTGTAGCAATTGGGGCACAGGCAATAAAATATTCAGTCATTTGTTAATTTAATCTCACAGAAGGATGATTATTGATTAAAAAAAGGTGAAAATAAAAACGTTTGTTTTAAGTTAGGACACTCTACCAAAGAACTTCTTATATACAGCCTGTTTTAAGTCACCCCATCTGAATGAGTTCATTATCAAGAAAATCTAAACTTGTATTTTATAGTCTGTCTGAAATGTTCAGGCTCAAAATTTCACACCAACAGTTTCAGGATTCTGCTGTAGGTTACTCTCCATGATGATGTCAGGACTTTGTGGTGGCCAGTGATGTTCATCCACACCAGACTCTGTCATCTAGGTTTTTATGCTTTGTGCACTGGTCATATTGGACCTTCTATTTCCTCTAGTTGTATATATAAATATATATATTTGTGGCTATAGATTAATACCGCTAAAGACAGAATCATATTTTTACATAGAAGAGCTTCACATCATTTACATCCCTCTTAAAATGTCTAATAAGCATGTAAAATGAATGAGCAGATTCAATAAGATACAGTTATTGCACCATTTGATGCACACATGTAAAAATCATGGTTTCTCTGAGACAATTTCCAATGACAATTTTATTATTTTTAAACCTGAGCAGTGAAATAAATAGAATAAAAGAATTTTTTAAAATAAGATCTACTGGCATGTCAGAACTGCAACAATCCCACAAGTCTAATGGATTTCACAGGACTTATTTACCACAGAGGTGAGGGCGATAGAACTAAAGTCACGTAGTCCTGATGTTCTAGGTTTTCTTGAATAGTGAATGATGGTGAATGAGTCTATGAGGTAGGCTGGCACATGGCATGTCTCCAGAGATGTGGTAGAAATTCCATGAACACCAGAGAAAGCAGTGACTCTAGGTGGATGAGGAGATGCAGTCTGGTCTAACTGCTTTAAAGTTCCTTTTTTTTTCTTCAAACAGTTTACTGACATCCATCTCTGAAATGGGGTGGGTAGGACAGGATATAGGAGTCACAGGGAATGGTGACCAGTGGTTGGGCTTTGGGTTTATAGTTTGTGATCTGCCTGAACCTGTTGCATAAAAATGTGGCATAATTTTCAGTGAAATGGTCTTTAAGCGTCTGAATGCAGATGTCTAGTTTTATGTATGTCCTTTCTAGAACCATACTTTAACAACCAGAACAAGTCTGAGTCCACACTTCTGAATTTCCCTTCCTTTTTTAACCTTTGCCTACTAGTTTGGCTGTAAACCAGAAATTTTTAACGTGTTCTGTGTTTGTATACAGGCACCTTCATAGAGGGTGATGTTAGACAGCCTGTGGAAATTCATCCAGATTGTTGGCAGCACTCTTAAAACATCCCAGTGAGTGCACTGGGATGTGAGTGCTAAAGCCCCAGTACAGCTTTACTGGTCAACTTCTTTGATGTCTTGTACCACAGGCTTTATTTAAGAATGATGTGGAACATTTGATCAAAGTGACTGAGCACTCACATCAGCCAGTGGCAAAATATAAATGCCAGCCATGGTGAATGAAGCAAGCTCACCGTGGAACTAACATGGTTTAAAGTTATTGGTAACAATTTTCTCCAGTTTAGAACAACAATGCTGCTGCATCACTGTCATGTCAATACACCAGCTGCTGTTGCCAGAGACCTCTGTGTTGGAGCCCACCCTGACAACTGGAAGCCAGCTGGATGAAGCGCAGAGTCCGGTATCAGTTCAGACAACCAAGTCTTTGTGAAGCACAAACGGAGAATAAAGTTCTCTGATTTTCCCCACCAGTAGTTAAACTCAGGTTAGTGACCACGTAAATCTACCGGAGGGCGATAACAAGTGAATGAGTCACTAACCTGGTTTTAGAGTTCAGGCTGTGCCCAGAAGAAGAAGCTAGAGCCAGAACACTGATGAATTAGCTGACGAGCGGATCCAAGCACAACGAAAGGAAGGCAGGAGTTTCCAGAAGATGTAGCCCAAGCTGGTGATGAAGAGATTAGCAGGAGTCCAGACCAGAAGATCAGAGATCCAAAGAGGTACCGAAGGGAATTCCAAGTCAAAGTCAGAAGGCAGATCCAGATTCAGTCCACAGGCAGAAAACAGCAGAAATGTGAAGACAGGTCAGGCAAACATATCCGAAACAGGAACAGGCCGACTCAATGGTCTGAGGGCAGAACTGGTCAGGATCAGGCAATCAGAACAACAACAGGTATGCTTAGTGAACTCTCACCGAAGGCTTGGATAATCTGGTACTGCTGACTGGGAGCAAGCAGTTTAAACAGAGGCAGGTGTCAATAAGTCAATGCAATCGACTGGTTTTCGATAATAGCTAAATAACAGTATTTCAGAAGAGGTTTTTGTTAGGTTATTATTTTCTATCAGTATCTGAAATATCATTTAAAATTACTACTTTGGGATTGGGTCTAGAGGGACTATACAAGTGGACAGAATTTACAGCCATTTTGGGTCAATATGCTGAGGGTGTTTTCTTTCTATTCTGGTCGGAGATTAGAGGAGAAGAAATGTATGTAGGAATAAACTCTTGAAAAGGCCTGTTTGCATTTGGTCACTAGCCATGTGAGAAACACAGAGAGCATGGAAGAGGGTGCTACAGTCAGATGGTACAGAAATGAAACTTTTGGCATGCATACCGCATAAAATGTGTAGCAGAAACATTAGTCTGAACACATTATCTACACCATGAAGCATGTATGGCGAAGCCAGTCAGAGTTTATGATAACTTGTGTGGAGCTAAATACAGGGCAATATTGAAACAAAGCTAAAATGAAGTGGCCTTTAGTTATATAAAAACAGACTTACCCCTAAAGAGGCAAAGCTGGGCACATAGGAAAGTTTTAATGAGATGATCATATAATTTCAACTTTTTTGCAAAAATTAGAGCTTATCATTATTGTTACACTTTTTTCAATTCTGTTTTTTTTTTCATCAGATCCTTATAGAATACATAAGAGCTTGTGGTGATAAAGTAAAATGTGAATAAATTGAAGTGGAAATAGCATTTTTATAAGGTACTGCCATCTTGCCTCTTCCACTGAGTGTTTTTTTCCTTTTTCTGTGTTTGCAGCACATACCCACCAGACATTCCAGATGGCAGTGACCCAGTTGGTATTTTATCAGGCAAAAAAGATGTCATGTCACTTCGCCTCTTGCTGAACACCACAGGCTACTCATGACACAACTTTTTTATCAATTTATTGATCTTCACATAGCTAAACTTCAAAAAGTCACACTTACACCCACACCTCAGGGTTCTTAACATGAATATTTCTTTGCACTACTTTCAATAAACACAAATATTTTGCTCATACCAGCCATTATTTGCTGACATCCTGAGCATGATCTCAGCTGGCTATGTAGCAAAGCTTTTGATAAACTAACATTATTCTCTAACCTGTATTCATGTCTGCATGTTATAAGAATCTGTTCCTGAAAGAACAGTGAAATCTTTGTGGTTTCAAGCTTTTAAAAGCTTATCTCCTGCAATAGAATACTCATACTATTTTGGGAGTTTCACTTATTTATCAAGATGGATGAAAGTATGTGTGGTCATCTACGTAGTAGAAAAAGAGTGCACATAAGTCTTTTGTACTTTGAGCCCGTTACAAATCCTGCCTCAACATTGAATGTGCCGGCATATGTTCAAAGTCATGTTGCATTAACCTTACTTAAAGTGAATGCTTCATCCTATTCATTTTTATCATTCTGACTTATTTACTCCATAAACTCTCACAGGGTGTCCACAGGCCTTTCTAATGCTGAGATTGAAACGCCATTCTATAAATATCCCTCCATGTCACAGCTGCTAAAATTCATCATCACATCTTCTCCTCTCACTTTCCACGTGACATGTCGGTTTTGTAAGACACCACTAGAATTAAAAGTACCCCCACTGTGTTAGGGTTCTTTTTTTTCTTTCTTTTGCAAAGAGAGAGAAGCAGCACCTCAGTTGGCTCTCGTTGTGTTTTGTTTCCACACTGAGCTCCCCCAGATGTCTCCTCTCTACTGATGAGTCTGTGCTTTCATATTCACTTTGGTTCCTCTTCCATCTTTTATTTTAAGAAAGCGCGCCTTGGATTAGTTCACCCCCTGAAAAGCCTTTGGATTAAGATGTGTGAAGTGCACCATAAAGATGATTAGAAGAGGATGCAAGAAGAGAGGGAAAAGAAGAACATCAGAGAAAGTGGAATGGATGAGTGAAATATTCAGTTTAAGAGTGTAAAAAATTGACTAACACGGTGAGAGTCAACTCAGCACAGATATGTTTATTTAAGGGGATTAAATTCCACTACTTGTTCAACATTTCTTTATATTTTTGTTGATTAGTTCAAACAGGTTGCTGTTTATTATTGGCCCACTGACTTCTTTGAAATACAAAAACAGTCTCTGTTGCTATGCAACTCCTTAAAAGAGCTTCCTTTTTGATCCTCCACACTTCTTCACCAAAATAAGGCTGTATAGGGAAAGCTTTAAAGCTCCCTGAGTTCAAACATGATGCACACCACAGAAACAACCCTGATACCTGAGACTTTGAGTTGCAAACCAAGCCAAGACCAAGTATTTTAACTGTGTTAGCTTACAGTGTCTTGCAAAAGTATTCATAAACCTGATACATGATTTTTAAACTACTATAAATTAAAAAAGGCTATAAAAGTGATAGCCAGTAAACGGTCCTACTTAAAATGTTGTGTTACCAACAGCTTAAAAAAAAATACCTGATTTGAAAAGTACACCTGCTTGTAATTTCAGGTTTGTTGAAGAACAAAATGCAATATGAAGGCCGAGGAACAGATCAAACATGTCTGGGATAAAGTCACTGATCTGTTTGAAGTGGGGTTAGATTAATATCCCAATTTTGAACGCCTCACAAAGCTACATTCCATACATCATCAGAAAGATGGCAGAAGTGCAAACCAAGACATACCATAGTTGTCTGTTTTAATAGATAGGCCAGACAGCATTAATCAGAGTTCAATGGTAACCCTGGAAAAGGTAACGCAAGAAGATACATTTGTCAAAAGCCATGTAGGGGATATGGTAAGCATATGGGAAAATAGGCTCTGGTCAAAATCATTTTTTTGTGGTGTATTTAAAACACTAGGTGCTGATTGAAATATTATCATGTATTAAAACAGGTGTAAACTTGTATGCATTCGCAGAGCAGATCTTTTTAGAAGGTGCGAAGCGATTTGCATGTGTGATCCGATGGATAGCATGTGCCAACTTTATTTTACATGTGTGCGTACATATACATGTAGATCATATTCTAATCATCAAACTGCTCAGATTTATGAGTGTGAACATGATCATTTAAATATTTACCACCTGCAACATTATCTATGAAACTGGAAAGGAATTGGGGGACGGAGTTATTGTGTCTATATTTAGTAAAGGTCAGGTGCAAATGCATATGCAAACATTTCTCAGGTCATTGTGGCAACAGAACAGGGATTGGTACATTAACGAACTACAGAGAGAGAGTCTGGAAACTAGTAATATATCAATCGAAAATAAAAATCATATTAGCAGAGAAAAAAGAGGTCTTTGCAAACCGCTAGTTCAGCAGGAAGCAATTCTAAAAACCATTAAACCAAATTGAAAAACAACATGACTGAACTTAAACATTGTGGCATAGGAATAATATAATATTCTATATATAAATTATTAACAGCAACCATCAACAGTGAAATGGCTGTTGATCCAAATATAATTATGTTTTGGAATGACTCAGTCAAAGTTATGCTTCAAAACAACTAATTATCTTTGTCAAGACTTGAGATTTGATTTGATCTATGCAGTACAAATCATTTTGACCTTGTTTTGCAAGGATAAATGAACATTTCAATTCCTAGATGCAAAGTTAGTAGAGGCATACCTTACAAAACTTGTTGATGCAACAGCAGAAAAAAATGTTTTGTTTAGTACTGAAAACACTGCATGAATCTTTTTAAATGTTTAATTAAAAACCATCACTTTGTATTAAACTGATATCATATAAAAATCTAAATAAAACATATCAAGTTTCTAATTAACTACCTGCCCATGCATGGTTAAAGTGGCAAAGGAAAGGAAAAATAAGTGTTTAACTTTGCAGATGAGGGAGGGGAAGGTGGTGTGGTCCTCAGCTGCAGCTCTGTTTTCGGCTCAGCTTGGTATGGAGCAACAAAGGAAGAGGGAAGCTTCATGATCTCCGGCTATGTTTTAGCTTTGTTTGAAACTACAAAGGAAGAGGCAGGCAGTTGCTAGTCGGATTGCTTGGCCTTAACATTTAGATACACTGAAATTCAGTTGACTATAGAAAGGAAAAGGAATTTTACGTCTCCATTTATCCTAAGATCTTCCCTGCTGGCTCTGGCTCTTGATTGGTATGACTTGACCAGGAGACAATAAGGAACCCTGCAGACGATATGTTCATGCAGTCATGCTTGGAGCTGTAGTTATAGCTTATGAGAAGTCAATGCCTAACTAGAGGGTAAGGGGTTTGGCTGTTTTGGCTAGGTGCCATATTGTCTTAGTTGATCACATCTGTAACAACCAACATCAGTCAACATTGCTTACTAGGCCTTAAAGCCACTTTCATTTGTACCTACTGCAATAGCCTTTTTTGACTATGATTTTTAAGCAGCCAAAAAACATTTTAATGAGATTCAAACAAGCTTTCAGTGGTTTCTTTTGATGCATTGTCCAGGCACTTCTTAAGATAAGTGTTCTTACTCGCTCCCAGTGGCCATGCTCCGAGATAGGTAAAAAACCTTTCATTGCAGAGAGAACAGACACATGATAAAATGTAGAAATGACACATGAACGTCAAGAGATTATTCTCATAGCAATTCACAATACCCTCAAGAGGGTTCTTGAAAGAAAGTCTCTCAAAAGAGCACACCTATAGTGAGACAATGTAATTATGTTATCCTGGCATGACACTCTTCCAGCTTCACAGGGAATGTAAAAAGTGCTTTCAAGGGTTTGTCTTTATCCATATGCTGTAGGTATATACTTGTACTCTAAATTTTAATACTTTTCACTTGCTTTGACATACGATTGTGTTTCTCAAAATAATATATATATATATATATATATATATATATATATATATATATATATATATATATATATATATACATAAAGGGGGTTAAACGGTGAGTTCAGATGGGACAATTTAATGTAGCTTGCATCAATCCTTTGACCTTCTGATCGTAGGACATTTCATTTCGTAGAATCTTATTTTGACCAGTAATTAAATTTTTTTGGAGTGAGGTTAGAGACCATTTGTGTCATATCTGAATTCAAAACAATGTATTTCACAGGAACACAGATTATTTTTTCCCCCAGAAGAAACTATTTAAAAGTTTGCTTGACTGAGACCATCACCATGACAATTGAAACTGGTGTAAAGAAAAACTTGTTTTGAAATAAACAGCTATGTTTCCAAAGATATATTTTATTAATGGACTTCATGGTGGAATAGTCTGTATAAATCTTCCCTTAAAGCAAAAGGTCCTAGGTTAAAACACAGCTTGGAGACTTTTTGCATGGAGATTGCATATTCTCCCAATGGGTGAGTGGGTTCTGTCAGGGTACGATGAATTATGCAGTTTTTTATAGAGAAATTGAACATAGATATTGATTAATAAGAATTAATTGTCTTTTTCTAATGTTACACCATAAAAAATTCCCAGAATTATAAGATATTCAAATTGCTTTGTGAATAATAATTTAAAAAAAACAGCAGACAAAAAAACAACACAAAAAATAAGCTGTTCAATCATTTCAACATCCTCATCAACAAATATGTCTGGTTTTGCAGTGTGCTGGTATCCATGCTGTTGATCCCGTGTCTATATTTAGACAGCACAGGTGATACAGGGATTGTAGCAATGACTATGTGGGTCAAAATTTAAGGTCATTCATGCACACATCCAAAACACCAAAACACAGGAGGAATGGTGTTGTGGTGCTGTTTTGGTTTATGTTTTTTCCTAGAGAACAAAGCTAAAAAGTAGTAATTAAAAAGTAGTAGAAAATCATAGCTTTCAGTTAGGGAACTGCACATGAATTAAAATAGATAAATACGATTTGGGTAATTCAGATGCTAAATTCACATAACAGTAAACAGTTTTTCAGACCTTTTCAGAGTAAATAACTTCACATGATGTAGATCTCTTTAAACATAAGCTGGCGAGTTGTATTTCACTGTGCATACCTAGAGTATTGTACATAATTTTCCACTTTGAAAGCATAGCCAGTGATCTGCAGTGAGTATATTTAGCATCTGTCAAGCAAAAAACAAACAAACACCCGGCTTTAGTCCAGCTGACAAGCATAAGTTACCTGCTTAAAACAGGAAAATACTATTACTTGTAGTCTGTGGTCTTTTATTTTGTCAATGGTATTATTCCATAGTAAATTATATTTGGTTTATTCTCAAAGACTTTGACAATTATTAGTAACTTGTAGCTTTACTGGCTTGTGTATTGAATATGTGAACCCTGCCCCACAAAAAACCTTATTCCTTAAAAGAAGACGAAGGTGGCACCACTATGATGTGGCATTGCTTTTTGAAGCAGTACAGATGGACCTTCTTCACCATTTATCAAACAGTTTACAACATATTTTTTGGCTATTGCAGAAAGGGACAACTACTGTTGTGAAAAAATTTATAACAAGGCCATGCTTATGCATATCTTTATTCACATTTTACAATAGATCTATTTTCTATTGACTGTAGTTGATGCTGGGTGGGAAAAACCCTTTATGATCTGTGAGAAATGACTCACTGATGAATGGATGCATGGGAAGGAAGGGGGAAGGTGAAAGCAAACCAGAGACATATAAATACCGTTATAGCATAAGAGCACAGTAAGAGAAGTATTTTCGTTGAACCTGAAATTTCCTGGTATCTGGTATGGAATGCTTTCTTTGCACTTGTAGGGAAAAGCACTTTAGCCACCACAGGGAACTGTAAAGTAAAACGTTTCTCTTCTCCAACTTCCTCATCAAAGCCTCTGCTTTCGCTATGCTGTTTTTAAAATCTCCCAGTTTTATTCTTTCTCCCCCCTTTATATTATTCTTAGTACAAGATAACAGCCATGCCTTATATTTGGTGGCACCTCTCATAGGGAGAGTGGATTCTAAAAAATATAGAGATTGCCTTCATCAAACAATTAGCATGGCTCTATGAAATAAGGAATCTGGTGTGAGAAAAGTTTAATGGGATAATCTAGGTTGGTGTCTTGTTCCAAACCTTTGCATTATTTTCCCTGAAAATAATGCTATATATTGTATATTTGTTTTTTGCACAAATAGGCTATACAATAATTAAAAAAAAATCATAAGAATTTGATTAGGTGGAGTAGTTCCTTTATATAAGACCATCTATCTAGTCATTGACGAACTTTACCTTTTGGCTATAAATAATTCTTGCTATTTTTATGCAAAAATTGTCCACACACAGTAGGCTTTTATATTTAAGAAATTAATTCTGGAGATTCCGCATTATAATCATCCACAAACAGGGGCAATTAATGTTACGGCAAGAATTACTTAAACTTGTCAAAGTTATCTTTAAATTTTCCTTTTTTCAACCAAGAAGTTTCTCACCTGGAAAGAAACCAGAGAAGCATCTCCTAAAAAATATATAAGCCAATGGGGTATCATTTATAGCAGGGAACTCCAGGCCTTGAGGGCTATGGTCCTGATACTTTGGATGTGTCCCTGCTACAACACACCTATAAAAATAATTAGATAATTAGCAGGACTGTAGAGAATCTGCATACTATGCACATAATTAAGCCATTTGGTGCCGGACCAAGGACATTAGAGCTGCAGGATACTGGTCCTTGATGACTGGAGTCGCCCATTCCTGACTTAAAGAGATGCTTTTACATCACAAATGAGTATAAATTATTTAAATACTTCCGAATACTTAATAGTTAAATTGTTTGCTGTAATTGCAGGATCATACATATTAAACCTTTATAATGACTCTTTATGATTTATAATATGAAAAGGTATACTAATAACAATAAAACATACACTTTTCTGTATTTAGAACTACATCCAGAGTCAGTGAAAATTAAGCTCAGGGACTTTGGGTTGTTTTCATTATTTTGGTCTTTCGTTTTTTTGTGCGTTTTGTGCTTCTGAACATTCTTTCAAATGTATTTCTCTAAACTTGTCTTGGTTAATCTGATACTATTTAGTTCTTGATTTAGGCCCCTTTGCTCATCAGTGATTCTCAATAGTTTTTCCTCAGCTCTATACACTTGCCTCCTTTTCCAATAACCACAGCATCCTCTTAATCAACCCTTGTTTCCACTACAGCCCCCAGTCAGGTATAAAAGCTTCCAATGTGCATTAATTCCGAAAAAGGTCCTCCTGTTATTCTCCAAATTTGTGGCCTGAAGGTTTTCCCTCGTTTAATTTCTACTGTACTTATATTCTCCGATTATTTATAAAAATAATAATCTTCATATTTTTTGCCAAATGCCTTTAACATTTGAGAACTCACTTTGAAACCTAAAGTGAGGTGGCTATTAAATAAATGATGAAATAGTTGACATGGTAAATTTTCAGTTAGCACAAGTAAAAGATCTTTAGCTTCACAAGATTTCCAAAAAAACTGCCAACTCCAGCATTTAGAGATGTTAAAATCAAAACAAAACAGAACACTGCTGTACTTTGCTGACCGTTTTTGTTTTATCTCAATAGTCTCACTCTTTAATTAAGCCTTAATTAATGTTTACCACGACCCAACATGACAAAAATAATTCTTTGATTCTGCTTGTCTTCTTATAGCTGCTATTTACTGTTTTCAACACCTTAATCATATAAGAAATAGTCTAATTGTGAGTATTTACCTTGTTTATGGTCTATACCCAAAATGCTGTGGTAATGCAGATTGCAGTCCTCAGTAATTGGCATTAATTTGTTGGAAAAAATAAATACTATTTAGCTTCTAGTCAGGCTTGAGCAAGCAGAAACTCAGCTGCTTCCAGTCAAAAATTGACACTTGACAAGTAAATAAAAAAATAGGCTTATATGGTGAAACACAACTGTTATGAAATGTATGTTATTAATCACCACGTGTAGTATTTGGGGACTAAGCGTATCCCATCAGTGCCTCCTGTTTGTAGACATGCGCAGGTTTCCTCTGGCGCGCGCCCTTGCCCATGTCTGCGTCGTGCCGCTCATTTGGGTTTTATCGCTGCGGAGCTGCAGCTGCTGCTTCACTCAGCGGACAGACGCGCAGGACGGCCAGTGAGTTGCTCTGGATCAGTCTGGCATTCCTTCGGTGCTGCGCCAGAGGATGCACATCTGGAGCGGAGAGAAGCTTCACCGTGTCTTTCAGCCTCTGGAAGGGAAGTTAGAATAGCGGTTGAGGGTGTTTGCGGTATATTTTGGAGAAAATGGCAGGCACAAAGTGCCTTTTAAAAACGCCAAGGTAAGACACTATTTTTTGAATCCCGTAATATTAAATTAGTATTTGATCATCCCGAGTAAAATAATGAACTTCCTTTAATCGTACACTAAGTGCGTCTGTGGCACTACTTTGCTGTTTTTATTTAATTTTGATGCTGTGGCATTTTTGATATCGGACTATTTAGATGTTTTTTGGAACAGCTTTTAGTTTTTATCTACATAGCGTTAAATAAAGACTTTGCAGTAAGGTGTTTTCGGGAAGTGGTTGCGTTTCATGAAGCTTAGCTTTAGTGCTTTTTAAGAGTTACCTGTCGTTGTGCAAAGTGACTCGGTTGTGAACTGAGAGAACTGTCACGTTTTCTCTAAAAATACGAATTAAACCCCAAATAATAATCTTCATAATTACAAAATACTTGGTCCGGCACCAAAAGTTCTCATTTTTGGATGCTTCAGCATCTGGGTTTCTATTTCCTTATGAATGGCACGATGAATAATAATAATTTAAAACAAACAAACACACACGTAGGCCTTCAGAAAAGGACGTGTCAGGAGTTAATTGTGTCCTCTGACTGAATGACTGGGGCCCATGGAGTGGAAGCGCGCTCCTGGCTGTCACTCATCTGCGTGTCGTGATAGGTGGATTTTAAAGCGCAAAGGCTGGAGAGGAGGTCGAGCGTGACTAATACCCTCCACTGATCTTCTGTTCTCTGTAAAAAAATAAAAATAAAAATACGTACTTATGAGCCATATTCATTGTATGATTTTTTTTTCCAGTGGACAGCATCTTCTACTGTAGGTTTCTGCGAGCGTCATCACCCGCTGTTTAGATGGCTGTTTTGATGCGTCTTTTGCAGAAACAGCAGGCTGTAAGACGCATCAACATGCTCTTATATATATATATATATATATATGTATGTATATATATATGTGTGTGTGTGTGTGTGTGTGTGTATAATTTGCTTTGGTTCACCTATACATCATCATCCACGCTGATGAACCGCAAGCACATACAGTTATGTGTACCCTGGAGGCTTCCACTGGGAGGTTTTCTTTGAAAAATGTCGATTATGTAAAAAAAAATTAATATTATTAATTAAAAAAGCAGCAGCAAAACCCCCAGATGTTCCTGTTTATGTATGCATGCCCAGTCTCTTCATTTTCTAAACTGATCCTCATTAATGCCCTTGCAGATAAGCGCTGTTTTTGACTTATCTGAGTGAAAGCATGCACAGAGGATAATCACGCCTTCCTTTGAGTTTCCAGTCGGTTTTGGTTTCAAGCACAAGGATATTCTCAGCCACACATCTTCATATATAATGTTGAGTTTTAGATGACCGTCTTAGTTGGATCCATTCACTCATTCACTGACAAACAAATTGTTTCAATTCAACCAATGACACTTGGACTAGCACACATTAATATAAATAGATTTTGGATTCTGACCAGTTTTCATAATGAATTTGCTCCTATGAAAAGTTTATATATATATACAGTATGTGTGTGTGTCACTCTTTTACACAATATCTAGTAAAATCATTTTGAGTCCTGCGTCAGATCATCTCCACCTAAATTATTTAGATATTTTTGCCCAACTGTTTGTCTTGACTTGTTAAAATTAATCAAAAATCAGAGAACAAAAGGCCATTGCATTTCTGTAAAAACTTTTCTTACTTGTTACTTTTGTTGAATGTCTCTGTTAATGCAGTTTGCTCTTATTGTGTTCCTAATGGTGTTATTCTTGTGGCCTGGAGGGATCATAAGTCTAGGATGTCGACAAAGCTTCTAACCCAGAGCATGACTGAGAAAATAAGTAATTCATTATATTGTAAGGTGTCTTTAAATGTCTACAATAGTACAATATTATTATATAAGGCCACTGCATTATGTCTATATAGTAACATATATTTGGAGTAACTTAAGTTATAATTTGACAGATATACCTCAGTTTTATTTTAAGTAATAATTGACCAACAGGATTTTTATTTTGACTCGACATCGTTCAACATTGAATGCAACTTATCCAATTAAGGCACTTAAATCTGCCCTAACCCTCTGCGCTGGAGACCAGGACAAAAAGTAAATGTTAAATTTTATTGAAAATGTATGCAAAATTTGTTATCAAAATGCATGATTGCTAACATATAACAATTATCTTAATTAGTTATATTTAGCTCCCTCCAAAGCTGTGCTGTCTGGTGTTCATTTTTTCTTTTATCAGTTGGAAATCCTGTCAACCCTGGAAAATAAGAACACCCACCAAAAAACTATAGTTTATCCAGACCATTAAAACATTTAATTCCAATATTGCTGCTAGCGTAGTACAATGGGGTGCTGATTAGGTTGATCAATATTTTCCGACTTAGTCTTTCTTCTCTTTTTATCATAGCATCTCCACAATTTTTAACTTGTGGGGGCACTGTAATCAACTAAATGTAGACAATATATGAACTAAACATACAAAATCAGATTTAGGATCATGGTTGGTATCCATCCAATCAGCCATATATATTATGGATGTATATTTTGTATGTCTTTATCCATGAAAATGTTATAGGAATACTTACAATACATGGTCTATTCTGGTCTCTTTTATTCTATTCTATTTTATTCGATTCTATTTGTCTAACTATTGTGAGTAACTAGTCATTTTTGATTCCTACTCTGTAATGATGAGTGAAATTTGGTGTATTGTCAGCATGAAACATTACATTAATTATTATGATTTAATAGCTGCTTACTTATTTTATGGGTAAAGGCTGTAGCTTCTGAATATGAGCAAATGTAACATGATGTGGTGCTCCAGTCAGACTGGGGACTGTCATGCCTTACTGACTCAAGATTTTCAAAGCACAATTTTTGACCGCTTGATTGAAACTTGCTCTGACAAAGTCGATTCTGTGCCCTTTTGTATTTTGCTCTGCAGTAACTTCCAGTCGTGCGCCATGTTTGAAGGTTTCGAGCCTGTTGAGGTGGAGGGAGGCAGCACGGAGAGCACCATTGCTTCATCCATCAGCGCCTGCAAGAAGGTGAGAACAGAGAAATCTGTCTCATGCACTTGGATCAGAACAAGTCCAAGTCTCTGTCTGTGTGCTCATCAACATCTTTGTTTTCTCACCTCTGGGTGGAATTTGTCTTTCCATTGACTTTTGTTTGTGTGCTTCCAGCTGTGCAAGAAATATTAATTTCCTCCCCCTGGGTGCCAGTGACACCCTAAGGTTGTGTAATAAGAGTAACAGTCAGGTCCTCACCTCTCGCCGGGAAATTTATCATCTTCCAGTGAAAGAGCGGGATAGAGAAGGAGAAATGGCTCAGATCAGTGAGCTGAGATGCTGCTGGATCATATTCCCTTTCAAGTAGTTTGTAGGTGTACTTCTAATGTGATTGACCCTATACTGAGCAGGACTAGTGTTCCTTCCTAATTAGCCCCCTGCTCTTGATCCTCTCTGTGTTCCACTCGATGGTGATGTAGAGACACAAAGCAATGTTCTTGATCTAATTGGCTTTGGCACCAACAGTCTTAAATGTTATCCGTTCCAGAGAGATAAGCTAAGCAAATACGTCACGATTACCTGGCTGAAGGCCTGAACAGAAGGTCTATTGCAGTGGGGGCAAACATGAGGGGGCATGACGTGTCACTAAAAATATGCATGGAGCATGAGCCATGCAAATGTAGGTGTCATATGTCAAAGTAATTGCACTTGTTTCATATTTTAAGTGTGATTTTACCTGCTGTTCTGTACTTTTGTAATATATGATGTGAAAAAGTAGTTTCTAAGGACGAACTCATTCTTTCTAAGAATAAAATAAAATTGCATTGTCATAATAAGGAAAGATAATTTAGCTTAAGTATAGTAAAGAATCTGCTAGGCTGACAGCCTGACACATGCATAATATGTGAGAAATAATAGAACAGCTGTCTGCTCGCAGGTTTCATTAGTATTTTTCTGTCACTACTGTTCACTTGCTATTTTCTGACAAATTCATTGTTCTGATACTGCAAATTAGATACTGATGATGTCGAAACTTAATTCCAAAAACAAATTTTAGCTAACCATCTTTACAAATTAAGGATATTAACTAAATACTGTCTAACCAACCTGATACATTTAAAAATGTAACTCACATAATATATATAAAATGTCATTGCAAAGAAAAGCACATTTTTATCCAAAATAGTTTGCATGTAATAGAACTGTCTCTCTTTGAGTTGCTAAAATTTTAGAGGTACATTAAAATCCTTCTGCTTATGGGAATTTGATCTCTATAAATAAAACCCAGCTGCAAATAATAACAACACATATGACTTTCTTTTAAATATAAAGACTTTCCTGAAAATGTAATGTACAGCACATCGCAATATTTTCAACCTTTTCTATGGCTAGATTATTTGAGAAAAATGTATAAATAGCAGTGGAAAATGTAATGTTTTGAAAGAAATGCTTTTACATTATGTTTAAGTAGTTTAAGTGTAAGGGATCCTTTGGAAGCCAGTGTGGGACAGAAGGCAGTCTTTGTTACACGCTCTGCAGTCTTACAGGGTCTCACTAACAAACATTACCTACTTTAGCCTCTTCTATTTGCGAACGGTACAATTAACATTATTAACTGTAGTCGATTATCTCTACATTATCCAAGGTGTATAGACTGCTGATATAACTGTTATGAACCAAAGACTGCCAGCTAATCCTGATACAGCGTGCCCACATATGGCATTAGACTCTTTAAAAAACAGACCTTAGCAGCTTTTCTGTCATACTTCATCTTCCCCAGTAACACTTTACAATAACCATCATAACCATAATTTATAAATTGTAAAAAGCCAATTTATTAACAGTAGGGTAACTAAACGTCCTCTTTTGCCCAGACAGGTCCACTTTTTTCAGTCTATGAAAATGTGTGGTTTTCGCTGTTTTTTATGGGACCATAATCATTTGCTTAAATTAACTTGTGCTTTGCACAGAATATTATGATACTTTGTTGCCTGAGGTAATTCTCGAGGGACTGCCTTGTGGGAGGGTCTAGCGACACACCCACACACAGATAGGGAGCAGAGCAACCAGCATTGGACACAAAACACTAAAACCAAAGTGCAGCTTCACAGATGAACTGCAAAAAACTGTTTTGCATGCACCGACCTGGTGAGAGGCTCAGTGCACTGTGTGAAAACCTGGCACACATGTTTCAGTGTCTAATAAAGGTGCTGGAGATCTCAAAGCTCACATGGACACTGAAAAACATTTAAAAAACTGTGCAAATTGAGAGTTGCTCCTGTAACAAGGACATTTCTTGAAGCTGTATTTTCCAATACAGACGAGGTCATATTTAGTACATTATTTTATTTTATTTATGTATTTCAATCTACCATTTAGGTGAAATACAGCATGTTCATTAACCTCTGAGAAGCCTGTCTGAAGTTGTCTCGAGGCTGGGTAAAGTCTCCTCCTTTTTGGAAATCAAAATATTTTCACCCTAATTAACAGATAGTTTAATAATGTTTAATAATCATTTATATGCTGCATCTAAACCATTTATAACAGGTAAATAGATCATATTGCCCTGCCATTTTAGTCGCTCCCTAATCCTAACATCCGTGGACTTAATACCTGAACCTGGCCTTTATTTTTGTTTTAACTTGCCATGTCGTGTGTCACTTACCCTTAGCATAACATCAGTGGGATTTATAATGAATGTATTTACCTTTTATTAAAGGCTAAGAAACAGTTTATATATGTATAAAACATTAATGAAAGATCTGTTAATCATTTATAAATGGCCTCTCTACCATTTATAAATTATGTTTATGATGGTTATTTTAAAGTGTAACCTCTTTTTCCCTGTCGTTTAATTCCCCATTTTTCTAACCTGTATGAAGATTAGACATACTTCTTCCTTAGAGACTTCTCACTCTATTTGTGCTTCTTTTCAAATCATTTTATGCACCTCGCTGATATAGAAAATAGCTAACTGAGTCTTCACTCAGAAACAACTTTCTCATCAAAGAGATGGTTGTTATCGGTGCCATCTGTCAGCTCTTACTATGGCGCCTTCACTGATTAGAAAAAGATCCAGCTTTTAATTTACGACTGAGCAATCAGGGCTGGTCAAGCATAAAATTGTCCTACGTATACTGATACGTTGTTGATTTAATGAGCCATATATTGTAGATATTTAAAACATACTGAACCTGATGACATTTACCTTAAAAAGAGGGAACACAAAAACTTCCAGATTAAATGGAAAAAATGAATGAAAGTTCATCCTTTACCATCCATGTCTCTGTTGTGTTTCTTCGATGCTGATGCTTGTTTACCTGCTGCAGGTTCTGTGCATCAACAGCATCCTGGACTCATCTGAGTACTGGCTGAACAATGAAAAGACTCTGTGCAGAATTGGCCTGCTGGATGATGATGGAGATAGCAGCTGCACCCTGGTGAGTAGCATACTGCGAGCAAAGAAACATGCACATCGTTTTGGCAACACAGCCGGGCCGTGTCACGTCTGCTTGTCTTTAAGCTGTGGGAGGTATGCTTGTGGCCCTAAATAATGGTAAGAAAACAGTTTGAAATAGCAAAAAGTGATACATGATGACATTAAAACTCTCCTCAGTATGCTTCCGCTAAGTGGCTTCTGGACACGAGGATGGTGAAGAAATAAATGAATATTTCTTACAGCTGGTCTGTGGTGTTTCTTTGCCTCTATTTAGCTGAAAGCTTTGGCTCATGAGGTTTTATGTCTTTTAAAACCTCATATGCATTCTGCTGACGGAGCAGATGACCAATACAATGGCTGCAGTCGCAGTACTTGTATAATCCTGTAAGATTTAACTTTGGGAAATGCCTTTGCGGACATTGTTTTTCTTCCTCTTTACTGTATTATTTTCAGTATAGTGGAAAAGATGCTCCTGAGTTCAGACAGAAAGGTTGGATAAAGTATTATAGTGTCTAATATACTCCATATTTGCCTTTCATTTCATTGGTGTTGGAACACATGATTGCATAGAAAAAAAACATGATACAATTGACTCCCTATGCATTTGACATTTGTAGCATGCATGATTAGATCACCATTGAAGCCTGGCAGCCATAGATTATTTGATATGCAGACGGCATCAACACCTATGAGGCTGTTGTGAAAAGTGTATATCTTTGACTACAGTGAAATTCTCACTGCATTCATATATATTATGGACATGGGGCATGTTCTTGTATCAGAGCAGTGCTTCACTGACCCTAAGATGCATGTAGGCATCCTTAAACACCTTTACATTTAAGTAACGGAAAAAGTTTTGATAATTTTAAATGCATTTTATGACATGGTTATCAATTAACATATTATCGTCAGTAGGCAGTGGTCAGAACAATCTGAAAGAGTGCCTTGCCTTTGTAAGAGGTCAGGTTAATGGTGATGCCTATTCCAGAGCACAGTTTAGCCAGTTAGAATAACTTATGCCATCTGTAATATCTATTCAAAATAATATATTGCCATTGTTTTTTGCAGGGTTCTGGTTCTGCTTTAGCATGTTACAGGGACAAGAGGATGTTTTCTGTTTTTCTAGACAATCTATGAATAACTGCATAATGCAAAAATAAATAGATTGAAACTGGTGGTGGAGTGAAGATAGATGAAGTTGGTCAGTCTGTAGACTGCTGGTTGGTGAGACGGTGTGCTTGAGCTGTATGGAAAGATCCAGTGGATTGCGTGAGCTGATACTAGAGCTTCACTCAGGGACCTGGAAGACGGAAGTCCAGTTAGATAACACAGGTTGAGATAACCTGTGCATGATGAGCAAGCATGGAGCGACAGTGGAGAGGAAAAACTCCCCGTTGGGAAGTAACCTCTGGCAGAACCAGGCTCAACATGGCGGTCTTCTGCAGGACTGGATGAGCTGACACAGGAAAAGCAGTAATAGTCCGGGAGGAATGACACTCTCATGAAGCTTTAGCTACGATGGGGGAGGAAGGGCTGGAGGTGGGTTGAAACTGTGTCATCTGAATGAAGTCACAGCGCATCCACCGCCTGCGCACAGGAGCAAACAAGTGCGTATCGGAGGCCTGTTAAAATGAACTTTGGATGCTGATTGGCTTTCGTGGAGGTGTGGTTCAAAGCGGATTGGCTGTGTCACAGGTGGATGTAGGAAAGCAATTAGTTTTTTTCAGTTTAACTTTAGCCTAGGCTCCATCTTTAAAATAACGTATCACACATGTAATTTGGGCTTATAGTTCCTCAGTTATTTGCTTTTCCATTTCTTTTTCACTTCTTATTTATTTGATGTAAAGCTCAATTTCCTTGTTTATTAAACCCTTGGATCATTTTTTTCCCCCACAAAATATTTATGACCTTATGGTTCCTCTTTCAAATTATACTTTAACATGCCTTCAAATCAGGTTTCTTTTCCAGGTTCTCTATCAGCTCATTTCTGAATCCAAATTAACAATTTTAACAAAACATTTTTAACTAGTGTTTTTTTTTTTTGTATACAGTTTGGAATATATTTGTAGAATCCTGTCTGTCCCCATGGCTTAATTTTGCATTTCTCTTCCACATTCAGTCAGGGCCTTGGTTCTTTAAAAAACTCCTATTACTTTAAAGGTATAAATGTACTGTAATCTCTGCTGCCACCCCATTTTGATGTGTCATCTTTAATCACTTTTTTAAATGGCAAGTTAGGCATGAAAAACAATTTGTCTTTCATTTGAAATGCCACTTTTTTCAACATTCTCATGAAGGGACAGATGAGGATCAAATGATCAAACTGTTCGTTATAAACAGAAGTGACAGCTTTTTTTCCCTGTGCCAACTTCTTTGTGTTACTCTTCGCTTAGAGAGCTAACCTGGCAGTAGCCAGATTGATATGTGTAGAACTGGGTTAAGTTCTACGTTATCAATCTGGAATGGCTGCCATTCAATCTGTCTTGAAAAGGAGGGACGTTTAATACAATAGTTTCAGCTGATTGGGTGACATACCAGCTAGTACCCACCTTCCATAATACACTTTCAGCCAATTGTAGCAGCAAATCATGATGTTTCATAAGCTAAAAAAATTTAACTTTTTCCAAATCCTAACCAAAGAAAAGCCCAGACATCTTTCCCATCTAAGTTCTTGTCTTTGCTTCTTTTTAAATGAAAAATTGTCACTATTTTAGCTAAAATCTAGTCAATTGCAGTATTAACAGGTGAGTCCTCTAGCATAGCCATGTTTGTAATGCCCCGTCAAGGAAGTTCTCACTGTTGTCATTCCTACATGTCCAAAAAAAACTGCTGGCATGTCACTGGTCTGACCCGCTGAATTTTTCGAGACAGACGTATTAGCGGGAGTCTTTCAAGATGGATTTGTTGTGAGACTGAAAACTCAGATCTCACCACAATCCAGTTTGCAGTGCAAGATTATTGGAGAGTTGCTGTTTTACTCTCTTAGCAGACTGTATTCATTATATTAATCAAACATATTCACTTTTCAATGTAACACTGAGTTAATATTTAGTTTTGATTCTAGCTCTGTGCGGACAAATGTTATGTGCCATTGTCTGAAAAAAGATCAGATTTTTTTAAGCATATTTAAACAGACATAGCAAGCATTTAATACATATCCAGCAAACCATTAATTTAAAAAAGGACTCCTGATGTAAATTGGAAGCTTTTTGATATACTGTAGCATTTAGCTTGGTGAGGCGCTGGGTGTTTGATGTTATATATTTTTACTTCTTGAAATAATAAACTTAAATAGTTAAATGAAATTTTCAAATTTCATTATCTGATTACTTGATAAATTATAATCAATCTTGTTCTGTTTTCTTTTGATTATTTGTTCACTATTTTATTTTCTTAGTGACTTTATTGCACTATATTTTTATATAATCTGTCTATATTACAATTTGTTATAGAAGCTAAATGAAAATATATTGGAAAAAAAGCCTCTATATCCAAATATTAAGTGAAACTTTTAAGAGGAAAGTACCGGAAAAGGGTAGATTTTTGCTTTTTAATGTCAAGAAAAACTCTTCTACATTTTTATACAAGGTTAAGGTTTTTCAAACTTTTGGTTTTAGTTTTAACTTCTGTTCCTTTTTTCTGGTAATTCTTTCTGCTCTGATTCTGTTCATTCTTGTTTTCTAAATACCATACCTGCACTGTTTCAGCTGTTATCCTGCTCTGTGGATAAACTTGCAGGTTTTGATTTGTTCTCTTCCAGATCATTGACTTTGTTAGTTCTTGTATTGCATGGAGCCCATATCAAGCTTTGTTTCTCCCTATTCAGTTTTGAATTCCTGTTTGCTATTTTTCTGCCAGGTTGTTCCTGAGGTTTGTTTTTTTATGTTTTGTTTAGTTTTTTTCATTCATGCTGCCAACCTGCACTTTCGTTCCCGCATATATTCAGCCTTGAAAAAGATGAGGTTTAGAGCAGAACTAAAATAGTTTTACAGAGGAAGAGGGTGAAATACGCCATAGTCTGGGCTGCCTCTTGCTTCTAATTTAGCTTTAAACTCTGCAATGAATTCTAACAAATTTGGATTTAATGGGTCCCCTTTGGTTAGTCACATTTTTTATTAAATTAACCTTTAAACTAACATTCCTTAGGACACCAGTAGAACTAGCACTTTATGGTGGAAGGACAAGTGCAGTGGAATATGTTCACAAAAATAAAATAATAATCAGATGATTTCAAACTGATTTAATATTAACCTTGACTTGGATGTTATTTACACTTTTTTTATTTGATTTTAAAACACTCTTCCAAGTTCCATACTAGAGAAAGAGTTTATATTTGAATTTTAGACCCAGAGAGGCAGTCTATGGGAGTGGGGCTCGAACTCAGAACTTCTGGATACCAAGCTCTATGCCCTAACCACTAGGGCTCCACTCCCCTAATTTTAAGTAGAAGTTAAGATCTAAGAGTCATTTAAGCACTGAGGGGTTCATTCGACAGACTACACTGTTTAAGCCCTATGGAACTAATCCTGAAAACTTAAATTATTAAAATCCAATTTATGTAAAACAATTTTTGTGGAGTTAGAGGATGACTGTTGCCTGTAACTCACATTTTTGTGTACTTAATTTTTGTAATACATATTTAATAGTTATACTCTTTTTAAAACTACTTCATTAGTCATCCTCAATTTGTATTATTAAAACTTTAATAAAAAAAAACATTTGCATAAAACTCTGAAACTCCCCAGTTTGTTCCTTTGACTAAATGTCAAGAGAAATAGACGGTTTAAAAATTTCACTAGGCTGCGTTTGAGAGATTGTTTTCTGTTAGATTCAAATAAAAACTTTTTTTTATAAATGGCTATTTTTACCTCAGTCATCAGAATATTAATTCAGGTTCGGCTGAATCACCAAGCGGTTTAGATGTGGGTTTAAGGTAGTTTTAGCATTAATGTTTAAACACATAGTAATGCTTAAAAAAAACAAAAACAAAGAAATGTTTAAACTTAAACTTGTGTTGATCTGTTTATCTGGATCTACACTAGGTTCATAGAATTACAGTTACAATTAACAGTTTCTCTTTACTGTTGTTTATCAGTTTTATCTACTGATCTCACAAATTTTCTGGATTGCTGTGACCTAAATGATGTGTAGGGACTTTTAGCAAATGAACGGTAAACCCGTTCCAATAAGCCAGCAAGATATTGCCTATAATGGTTGCAGTTTGATGGTAAACCTAATACTCGCTAAACATCTTCATGTAACAGACACCTTCATGGTGGATCGTCAACTCAAGTATGGAAATCCGTATTATGATATTATTAAGATCCTTTTTATCAATCCAAATCTAATCTAATTAATCATGTGTCACAACCATATCTGTATATGTTGCTATGATATGCCTTAAAACAGCTGTAAGTATCGTGGGAATTTCATATCCAGACAGCTTTATTATTACATGAAACAAACAAAAAAAAAAGAACTTTAAAGCAAACAATGTTGTCTACTGTTAAACTGTAAGTGTAGCCGTCTTTGCAGTAAAGCATTCAAATGCACTCCACTGCTCCTTGTGCTGTCAGGCCTTCAGTTCATACTTGACAGTAACATTGTCGTAGACTCTTTGTTTTCAGATCCTGGCTGCCATCAGCAAATGTAAGCAGCTGTTTATAATGAGTCTGTGATCTTATGAGGCCATTTGGAATTACCTGCAAAAAGACAGTTCAGTATAAATAAAATAAAATCTGAGTTATCTGTGCTTGGACACACCTACGTAAAATGATGAATAAATTATAGTTTTCTTTCAATAAAATGACCATAATTCATTATTTTCAAGTAGCAGCTGCTTCAACTCATTCAGGGAAACATAAATGATTTCCACATGTGAATTAGATGTGACAAATGCAACATAGACATGTTCCCTGTGGTGGTTAACCTTTCTGTTGAACTCTTACCACCTTGCACATCCTTTATTTAGAATAGCAATGCACTGTTTATGAATGAAAAAGCAGCAAGATGTGAGATTGAAAATGACCTTTTTCCATCCACTCAAACTGCTGCTGTTTGTTTTTTCTGATTCCTCTGTACTAAAACACAACTAAAGTTGTGTCAATACAGAAAGAGCAAACGCTAAACCAGCTTTGTTGCTGTTTAGAATAAACCAGAGCATCACTTTTTAATGTGTCGTGGGCTGAGGCGGTCCATTTTTCTCAACAATGAGTAAATGCCAATACATCACAAAAGTGTTTTGACATTTTTCCAATGCTCTATAAAAGATGCATCAAGTGTTTTAGAAATCATCACCAAGGTAACAGAAATAGCAGGAATTTGGATAAGAACATCAATTTTGCAATCTGATGCTTCGCTTTGGAAGTGTGAGCAGCTGTCTGCTGAATTTATTGGTACCAAAAGCCCCAAGATACAAGCCTCGGCCTCAAGAGGCTGCGCTTCAGCTAAAGTCATTTCAGAATATCTTTACATTATAGAGTTTCACAACTTTTCTTTGTAGCAAAGTTGATTAACTTGATCAAACCTGGAAATCTTATACCAGTTCTGATAACTGTACAAAACGAAATTTCATTTTGTATACACTCTGTTTATACAAAATGACAATAAAAGTTGTCTAAGTCTTAGTTTTTCTTTAATTTTATGTTATGCATTATCCCCTGGGAATGATTTGTGTTAAAATATGCACGCAAGAAAGGAAAAGTATTTAAGAAATGCTTTAGTTGCATTTTTTTCAAGCTGTTAAGGATGCCACTAAGTTTGCATTGTTTATTTCTTTTTAAATGCCATCATTTCCAAACATTGATCTTTCTGAATCTAACATTTAAGTTTGCTTATATTAAAGATTACGATTCCTATTTTATTTTTCAATTTATGACTAAACAACTGTAATTTAACATCATGTTTTCATCTTTGCAGCGGTGTCAGTAGTTGTGTTCTGTCCTGTTATGTATTCTTGTGCCTTTTGACTTTCTGTATCATGAGGTTGATAATTTTACCGTTTCTGTTCCTGAATTGAAATAAATGCAATTTTCTGGAAAATCTTTAATTTAGCTTTGACTGTTTTTCATCTAACATTAACATTTGTTGTGGAAAGTGAGAAAAACAAACATGTTAGCTGAATAAAAGATACAAAATTAACAGTTTGCAAATTTCACTTCATCACCTACCTCTGGGAGCATCGCTGTCACTTTTGATTATCGTCTCATGTTTTAATGCATGAAGTCACAGATAAGTGTCATATTATTGCGATAGTCACACTGAATTTCCTCACTCTGCTGTGTGATCTGACAAGCTCTGTGTTTCTAAAGTGAAAGACGACTCTACTTTTCTTTTATTTGTTTAAAAATGGTGAGATAATCTGGGTTGGATTTGCATTGTGTGCACTGACGTAGAGAGGGATCATTTTTGCATAAATTTAACTCCAGCCATTATCTTAAAGTAATATTTTAAATGTGCTCTGAGGCAAAAGGACTTATTAAATTCTAATGAAAAAAGTTGAAAGTGTCCTTATCCAAAACAAGATGACTTACATGTAAGCCTTCCTCTTTGACCCGTGAGCCATGTCTGGAGGAGAGGGAGCAATTCATCACTTGATTCAAACACTTCCTTCTTGAGGTTTGTGTTGTGCCCTGACCTCTCCTTTCACAGTCAGCGGAGAGGGAGAACAGAATAAATATGTCATCAGTTGCACCATGAGAGCTGACTTACAGCGGGAAATAACTCTGTAAATCAGCCAAACCTTTCAGCTTCTACTAAACTCTTTCAGTCCATCTTTATGGGATTGGTGCAAAATTACATGGTAAATGAAAGCTGTTTTTCTTTCAATTGTCATTAATGGTTTGATTAAAAGTATATGATTAAAAAAAATGTTTAAAAAAGTTTTCCTCTTGTATGGCATTCCAGAGTCAGTCCAGTGTCCTGATTGTATAATAGATTTCTAAAAGGAAATTCTCAGTTTATATGAAAATGTTTATGTTGCAAATAGCTTTGACTTTAATGTAAACGGATGCAAAGAATGTGGTACTTTAGACCAGGTTTGAACAAGTTTGACTGCCTGGCCCTTTTATCAGGTTAACAGAAGCAGTTTAGAAAGAAACACAATAACTAACAGCATTTTTACTTATTTAAGCAGGATTATTCTGTATTTTTTGAAGTTACCTAATGAAGAACATCATGAAGCAGTATTTTATGATACACTGTCTTGTTTTATTCAGGTCCATAGATAATGTGACCAAATAAGGGCAATATCTTCTATTTTATATGATAAGAAATTTTAAATCACTCTTTACAAACCTGTTCTTCATTTTTCCTTTTGTCTAGAAATAAATAAAGTATTTTGTCTTGAGCTGCTAAACCATAACAGGATTAAGATAAAAATGCATCTTGGCATCTTCAGATGTGTTAACAGCACATTTGAATTAATGCTTTTCAAAGAAACCAAAATGACCCGAGGCATGTTCATGACCTGCTGTTGACTATTTTCATCAGGGGACTTGAGTCTATTTTTGTTCCTCCTATGCATGAACATATTAACATGTTTCTGTCAAACTCCTGTCCTGACTAATGTATGATCCTGTAGACATTTGTCAGCCCAACAGAGTCATGCCTGTGCTCCCAGGAGATATCACGGGCGCACGTCTCCTATTGTCAACATTTTCCATGACACATTCATATTATTCATGTGGTGAGAAGAACCAGGACAGCATGAGCTATGTAGTTTTCTCTTTAGCCTCGGGCTCCAAACTGAGCAACTCTGTCAGCCAAACAGTGATTGTCTGAGCTTGTTGTGTGATTCAGAATTAGAAAGCAACATCATTTCTCGCTTCTGGATTTGGGAAAAGCAGCTTTCAACATTTTTTCTATTAAGTTCGTAAAGCCAAGTACTAATCGAAAATGAGTTTTGTCATAGTTATTCTATTCATTCATAACTGCAAATTAAGGAACAAACTAAAACTGTTTATGCATCAGAGTGGCTGTCTGGTCTCTACAACAGGGGAATGCAGCTCGTGGGCTGTTCTGCAAAATTAACATGACAGAGTCACTGAACCCTGATGTTGTTTTCTGAAAAACTTAATTTAGATAATATTAATCTTTAAAATGAATGTAATTAAAATAACCAGGGCTCAAGAAAAGTCAAACTGGATTATAACTTAAAGCATTATTTTGAAGTAGTGTGACCCCATGGGGAAAATAAAACAGCAATTGCCCCAAAATTAAAGCATCAGAAAAATTTAGGTGGATTGAAAATATATAAATAGACAAAGATGTTTTAAGTTTGCAAGTCAAATAACAAATATAAGATATAGTTTGGCTAAAACAGAAGGCTAATTACACAGAAGTTTGATTTCATTTAAGTTGTGTTGTTTAAGTTTATTATTTAGAAGAGTATGCATACAGTACTAGCTTTATTTCAAGCCCATGAACTTACGAATGGTAAGGAGGCTGTAGTCACTCTTTTTTCTGATAACATTATATAGCTCTTCTACTTTGGTAAGAGTTGCACACTTATGAGCAGTGCTGTTTGTTTTCTTCTCTGGAACATTTCTCATAATGATAAACCTGCATCCACAACCAGAAGTGCAACATTTTATTATAGCCTCGTTCGACTGCTGACACTTCTTTGTGGTTTTAAAAAGAGAGCAATGACAAAATAAAACAAAAATATGGAAAAGAGAAAATTGAGTATAAAAAGCCAATAGTTAAAAACACAAAAGATCAAAGACAACAGCGTTAGGAGCAGCAGCTGTGTGTGGGAGGATCAGAGTATTAAGCAAAGAGGAGAATTATGATACAATGGACTAAGGAAACTGAATGTTTGTAAAGGTTTCCTACACTGATAACTCCAGGACACATAATAGTGTATCGAAGCTTCAGCCCTTTTGTCTGACTGCAGTACAGAGAAAAAGAAATGTCCGCTTGAAAGGAAAGCTGAACAGGAATATATGCCTCAGTAAATTGGCACAGTCAAAGCTTTGCATACTGTATGTGTTGGGATCTTGGATTATAACATTCTGTACCCTCCTTAGAATAGCATGTGAGTAGCTGAAGCGGGCTATTGAATCCATGGGTGAATTTCAACTCAGCAGAAAGCATACATCATTATTCCCGAAGCCCAGCTGTGGTCTCGAAATAGATAACTCAATTTTGGCAGCAGTGTGACGATGTCAACCAGACAGGGAGCAGAGAGAGTGCCATTTCATTTACATTAGTGCAACATTTTGTGACACATGTAGCCACTACAACTGAGAAGGACATGCACACACACTGGATCTTTTTTTTTTTTTTTTTTCATTTTAATATTACAACCAAAAAAATTAACAGGTTTCTCACCAGGAGTTTTTATTAGCTTAGCAGGGGGGTCGCTTCCCTCAGGTATCTCTGCAAATACTGAAGTAAAGAGTGTAAAAATACAGTTTATGTAACTTTCACTCTAATTAAAAGTCAGGCTATCAAAAATAATTTCATTTTTATCCTAAAAGTTTCAGCAGAACAAGCATCTACACTGTAATGCACTGGAGAGGAAGCCCAGAGGTGAGTCAAGGGCCGTTATGCTCATAAAATATTAGTGACTTTCACTAAAATCAGCACCTTAACGTGGGTTAAGGGTTTTTCTTTGACTGCATCACTCCAGAGGATATGTTGTTGGGGATTTAAATGTCCCTGTACTGTAGGGTCTCCCAAGGTAAACATGCTCTGGAGGACAGGTTAGACAAAGAGCAGTTCACAAAGCCTGATGCAGAAAGCATGATGACAAAAAAATGAGGCATATGACGTCTCCCGGCACGGCGGAACTGGGACCCCACCCTGGAGCCAGGACTAGTGATGGGGTTCTTTGGCAAGCACCTGGTTGCCGAAGGAGTAATGCAAGGCCATCCCCCAGTGGGCTCCCCACCTGCAGGCGGAACCATGAGGGTCCGGTGCAAAAAGAATTGGTAGGCAGTCAGAGATGGAGGCCTATGCGACCCAATCAATGGGCATTTAGACTAGCCCCGGGGAAGTGGAATTTTACCTCGCAAGAAGGAGCCTGAGCTTGAGCAGGAGAAGGAGCAATACCAGCTACAAATAGTTGGGCTCTCCTCCATGCATAGCGTGCGCTCTGGAACCCAGTTCCTTGAGAGAGGCTGGGCCCCCACAGGGATAGAAAGAGAGCTGGGTATGGTTGCTGTTGGAGTTTAACCCGGTGGATGAGAGGGTCACATCCCTTCGCCTTTGGGTCGAGGAGTTGATCTCTGACTGTTGTTTCAACCTATTGGCCAAATGGCAGTACAGAGCACTAGGCTTTCTTAGTGTCCCGGTGAGGAGTGTTGGATAGCGCCCCTCCAGGGGATTCCATCATTCTGCAGGGGGACTTCAACGCCCATGTGGGAAATGATAGTGACACCTGGAGGCGTGATCGGAAGGAACTGACCCCCAACTCTGAACCTGTGTGGTGTTGAGTTCTATTTAGTAATTAGGAAAATACTGAATTTACTTGGTGATTCTGAATTTCTTTTTAGAGGTGTGCAAGTAAAGGATGTTTTTTTTTTTTGTGGCACAATTTTATTTAGCAAACCAAATACGATTTTATTTCCTTATTACCACTATGCATTTCTAAGGTTCATGAAATTTGCCTAAAATACATTGAGGTTTGTGGTTAATACAACACAAATGTGCAAAAAGTTAAGTAGTAAAGCTAAGGAGTAGAAAACTATCATCTTTGGTCAGTAAATGAAAAATGAAATAAACCTAGCTGAAGATCTCCTTGGGGAAAAAAGATCAACATGTAGCAAAGCTTTTATCAGGAAGTGACATTTCTTGCTGTCAGCTTGCCAAACTCTGCAGGCTTCAAAGTTCTGCTTCACTTCATCTGTAAAATAACTATTGTTGCCAGCAACTATTGTTTTTGATGAGCTTTTATTTTTAGCAATGTATAGTAACAATTTTTCAGCTTCCTTACAAATAGTGAAATTATTTTATTGAAAGACTAATATTGATGACAAGCTTGTGACGAATTTGGAAGATGTTTTATCTTCCTATTAAAAAAAAAACAAATGCCTTTGATTGTACTACCATATGTACTACTGATGTTTTTGCTGATTCCAAACCTCAAGTGTGATTTATGTCTCTAAAGCTGCTTAGTGTTTCTGCTTAGTTTCATTTTAGTATCTTTATCAGCACATGTGGTCAGATTCAAGTTTTACTTCACTGTTTACCCCAGTTTTGAGCAAGTTCTAAATTTCGATGAATCAGGAAGCATATGGAGCCAGATAACAAGTTGATCAGTTCAAATTCTTTTTAATAGCACATTTTGAACTGCTGGGCTTGGCCAAAGTCCTGGATACAAATACAACAATTTACAGCAATAATTCAAATTAAAAGCAGTTGAAAAAAAAAAAAAAAAGGACCGAATAAAACCAGAAATTTAAGATGTGCTCTAAGAGTAGGGCTGAACCATTTGGCAAAAATCAAAATTGCGATTGAGATTTTATTTAGACTAATAAATAACTTTATTTGCACCCAATCCAAAGCTTGTAGGTGCCTTACTGTTGATTTCTCAAGTGTTACTTCTACTTGCAAGCATGGATCTGCTGCTAGCAGCAATTGTCTCTACCTTTTCTGTGTGGCAAAAAATATAACTTCAAGTATTCTACCACAACCTAATGGGCTAATTTAATATCTTTCTCATGGTAAATATATTGTGATTAAAAAACAGTGCCTCTGCGATTTCAAAATTGCATTTTGTGAAATTGCGATTATATTGCAAATGCAATTAATTGCCCAGCCCTACTTAAGAACAGACTTAAAAAGACCAAAAGTTGAAGACTGTAATCTGGAGGGATAGTTGGATCCTGGATTTTTGGCTCATCCTGGATATTTGACACAACAGAGGTCAAAGGTTTTTATCAGCTGTTTTACGTGAAATAAGGAAGAACTTCACCTTTAACAGTTGTGTGGGAAACCTGTTTTTAACAGGCTATTACTGTATAATTTTTTTTTTCTGCGAAAACAGCTTTATAAATAAATCTTTCTCACTCATGTACGTACTAAGAGAAATGGGTTTCTGCACCACATCATATGTATATGCCGAGAAAACAGGAATTGTAATTAATAGTCAGCATCGACACAGATCAGCTTAAGGATGTATTATAAAGTTCATATATAAGTTCATATTGGTTTAGTAATGTATCATATTAATATGTATCATATTAATATGCTGGATTGATGCAATGCCAGATTGATTCCATTTAAAGCTATTTTACAAGGTGTTAGTAAGTGTTTGGGGGGAACATTTTTTGCTTTATTTAAAGACCCAAATAATTTTGCTTTTGCCAAAGGCCAGTGGACAACAACCCATGCCCCCCACCCCCATTTATCCACTACCACAGGATTTTATCTATATCATGAGACAAGTATGTTGACCCTTTGTTTTTTTCGTGTCCACACTTTATCTTCCCCAGCTGATGTTTATATGGTCAGACCTTCGCATGCAGGGTCATGTGTGTGTTTATCGTCTAATGTGTCTGAAAAACCGATGGAATCAGTGCAAGTCCCAAGGCGTGTGTCGCCATTAGATGCCTAGATAGTCTTCCGTCTCCCAAATTTAGAACGGCTGCCTCTCGGCTCTCACTGTCTGATGGGGTTAAATTGCTTCAACCCTTTTCAAGGTCAGTGGGATCACTCGATTTGCTTTGCCTGCATGTTGAGTGCAGGTTACGTGTTGGCAGGCAAAAGGAGGTGTTGCTGCTTTCTCATGGAGGATTTCCAGTATCAGAGCATGTAAAAACTGAGCAGATGCTTAAGTACAAACACCCTGCATATTTCTTGGAAAGGAGTTATTTAGAGTGTTAGTTGAAATCTATCACTGTCATATATATATATATATATATATTAATTTTTTTTTAAAGCTGACACCTTTTCCTTTATCTTGCAACAGTTAGCAAATGGTAATACCAGGTGGTAGTCTATGTTTGCAGTACATTTTGTGATCTAATTCCTATCCATTGTGTGAATGTTGTTGACATTTCAAGGCTATGCTGACAAAAAGGTCCTCATTGTGCTCAGCAATCTGACATTGAATAATGGAGACCCAATGAGGAAACTATTTTTACTGCTCAGTGAGTCGATTGCTGTTATTATTTTTGTAAGTGGGAGGTAACAAAAAGCCAGAGGTGACACATCCACTCACTGAAGGGCACAGGGCAAAAAATCCCAATGTTTTCAGGGTGAGATAGAAAGGTCTTTGTGGATTGTTAGCTGTGAATCACTTTTATACAAAACTTAGTCGATTTTTAAAAAGCAACTCCTACAACATTATCCTTTAATAGTTAAGTTTGAATAGAAAATACCAGTTGCACGCTGCTTTCTTCACTTTACAGGCTGCTCTTTCTTAAATGACTGGATTTTTTATTCTCATTCGAAGGATACAATAAGTCAAACTATCACCTTTATTTTGATCCATAACCTGTAGAAGTTTAATGAAATCTTGAGGAACTTTTATGAGCGATCTTCACAATCTGATTGTCAGCTGGTGGCTTTGTTTTTTGAAGTGGTTATAAGGTCTTTGAAAGGTTAGTAGGAACTTGAATGATCAACTAGGGTATCAGTTTATCAGTTAATCTAGGGTTGATCTATTCTTATTGATTAATAATTATTCAATACATGGCCATTTTCTTATATACCTGTGTTTACCACACATTTTAGTGTGCTAAATTCTAAAAAAAAAGCACAAAATATTTTGACAATCTATTTTAAAGCTTTATTAAATATTGAGTGCATTAATAGAAATGTGTGTTTTTTTTACATTACTACTAAACTACTTATTCAATAATGAACCTATAAGTAAAGAACAAAAATAAGAGAATTAAAGAATATTTGAAAACTTAAAGTCCCCCATAATCAGAAATGTAGAACTGTCATTTAAAGTTGGAGTATGTTACATACTGTTAGACCTTTCTTCAGTTCGATTCACTTCAATAATCAAGGATGGGAATGACTATTTGTGCTGTTAGCCATCCTTTTAAATGACTAGTCTATAGTTGCTCTTGAACATTTTGAATACATAATTAATTCAAAGAAAACATCTCACAATTAACACAAAAGTTACGAAAATTTTGTTTAATTCTCTCTACTTTGCATCACATGCGCACACCCCTCAGTTTTGGTGGAGAAGTAGATGCTGCTCTGCAATGCAGCGTGGCTTTATGGGTGCTATTCAAGCAGTAACTTAAGCAACTTGTTTATTGTTTATATCTACCAATAGAATCACATGAAGTGTATCCTGGCTCTTAGTTGCAATTAAAAGGTGTAAAATAAATGAGCACTAGACCCTTTGTATAATTTCACATTTCTGCTCTGACATGCATGTGACAATAACTATTGTCTGGCTTATGAGATTCAAGCTCACATCATGGCGAAAAAGTTAATTTATTATGCATATGGAACAAATTCACAATTCCTTTTCAAAATATAAGAATTTGCTGTTCAAAAATTATTAAACCCCAGTTCAGATATATTTCAGTTATTAACTCTGAACTAAGCTAGTGGAACTTAGTTAAAACTAAATAGTTGTTGTGCACACAGAAGAAAAAGGCAAATGAAAATGTCTGAAAGCGATTTGCAATAAAACGATGCATTGATATCATAGTTCAGCATATTTTCATGTTTGATAACAAATGTTTATCTTGAAGAGATAAAACTGAGAGCAATTGGAATGTGTTTAAACCAATTCATGATACAAGAGGGATTTGATTTAATGATTTGCCTACAGTAATCAGAAGTCAATAACCATTTAGATAATTGATTTTAACCTAATATGGTTGTTCCAAAAGAAATAAGAAAAAGTAGAAACCCTTATGCCTGGGTTTTTAGCTTTGTTTAGCTAGTTTTTTTTTTTTTTATCAATACATTGGAGCATTAGCCAGCAGACACGAGATGGTTTTAAAGGACTAGTAAGTCATGCTTTAGCAATAAAATCTAATGAACTATCGGAAAGCATATAAATTATAATGTCATATTAATGTTTACAACCTTGAAATGACTGAGAGAAAGTTGCAGATTGTCTCCACCTTGAAGCAGGTGGAGACAATCTCAAACTCTCAAAACCTCAAACTCTGGGTTTGAAGAATCTGGTCCATTTAGCCTGGTTGCCTCTGGTTTCAAACCTCTCATTAATATCCCCCAATGTGGCTATCTTTGGGAGAGTTCCACAGGCAAGAGGAAGAGAGGTTTGGAGATCAAAACTTTAAAACAATTACTAGAGGGGGCCTCATAATTCCTTAGAAAGCGTCTTCCTTTTAGGAGTGTCTTGCAGAGTTAGAGTAGTAGTAGTAGTTTAGAGTAAAGCAAACCTATGTTCTGTCTTAACTATGTTCAGAATTAATACCATGGATACGGCACTTCAACACTAATGGGACAATCTTATATGAAAATAAAATAATGAGGATTGTTGAATTTCTCAAAAATAATGCTAAAATCTAGTCTTTTCCTTCTCAACAAAATGTTATTTATTATCTGGCAAGATGGGAGTATGTGATCATGGTAATTTAAATGATCTGTGAATGCCATCCAAAATATGACCTTTTTAGCTGTACAGCTGCAATACTGATAATAAGTATTGCACTTCTGCACACTCTGGTCCAGCTGTTGTCATTTCAGTGTGTCCATTATTATAATATCTAGCAGGTCATAAAATTCCAACCCATTGATAAAAACTCTGCTGGCTGTATAATAACTGACCAGTTGCATGGACTTACTCTTAATTATTGTGTTAAAGGTATAGTGAAGGATATTTGAATTTTTGAAGAAACTCGCCCTCTCAACTTTTAGATTATATGCAAATGCACAATTCTTTACCCACTCCCGACATGGAACGCCTATTAAACGTGAGCGAGAGCATGCATGAGCACATATCTCCTCGTGCATCCTCTGTTTAAAAGTTGCTGTTTGCATCGCTCATACAAGCTTAATTTCCAAAGGAAGATTTTCTGTTTTTCCACTATGTCAGTCACTCACCACCGGTAAAATGGTGATGGGGCTAGGACGGCCTCACATAAACATGAGGACCACTTATTTTGATGAACATCCTCCACTATACCCCTACCTAAGCATTAAAAAAAAAACTAAGAAAGTTTTCAGGTAATACTAGTTAACATTTTTTACAATATTTAACAATAATATTACAATTTTACAGCAAATTTTACAAAACAGATTTAATAAAATTTTTAGAGAAGCAATAAGGTACATAGGGCCTTGATGCTGGATCTTCTGTGACGTCTTGACACAGCCTTCTGGGGATATGTCTCATCTACTACAACACAAATATTAATGAAAAAATGAAAAGCATGTAAAAAAATATAGTAAAGCCCACACATGCTGTCCCTTCAGGGTAGCTCTAGCATTTTTCAGCTATGTGTTTGATATTTTCAGTTTCTATGTATTTTTTAGATGTTTCAGTCAAGAGTGTATGTAGCAGTAGATACATATAGCCAATAAAGAAAACAAAAAAGAAAAAGCTTGATCCCTCCTGTATGTATATTTGTATAAAGATACATACAGGACATACAAATAGGTCTTTATACAAAGACCTATTTGTATGTCTTTGTATAAAGACCCATTTTTGCGACTGTAAGACAAGGTTTGATCTTCAATTACAACCAAGTACTTACTGGATACTGGAAGTACATTTGTTTATGACTAAGACATAAATATCTTTCTTCCTTCAGCATGTCACAGTACTTTGTAAATGCATACTGAAAATGGCTGCTTGAATAATAACCACCTCCACACCATCCTCATACGTTGTCGGAGCTGCTCTTTATTTATTTCAACTTGGCCGCCCCGACCCACATAGGAGTCTGTGCTGCTAATTCAAACAGCGGCCGTTAGAGGCCCAAACTCCCCGCACTGACAGAAATACTCCATCACACACCATTAAACCTGCAGCCGGAGGCAAAGGTGTGCGAGGTAGAAGGGGGCAGGGAGATGAAGGAAACTTGAAGGCTGAAAGCCCTGCAGAGACATTGCCCGAACTGTGGTAATGCAGAAACATCAGACAGCTGCTGGACATTTAGATCACTATGGCAAGGGTATCTTTATGGGAGGTCAGGAGGATTTTGGGTCAAAGATATATCCTTTTAGGCAATGAGTGTACAGTTTTTTGTTAGATGTTTCGGTGTCTCTGTTGTTTCTCTGATGTTATACCTTTATCTGTGTTTTGTCAATCTGGACCCTCAAAAGATAAACTGTCAAGATGATGAAAACAAAAAGGTGAGTCAGTTTCTTGCTCATTTACTCTCTCGCCCTCTTGGTATCTTTCTGTTGTCTTCCCTGCCCACTTTACATCACTCAGACACTGTTCTTTGTTATTCATATAAAAATCTCTCTTCTGTTGCCATGGCTTCAAGATCATTACCCAAAATTAGAGGGTTTATTTGTTAGATGATATGCAGATTTCGTAGCTGGTAGTGGGCGATCAATTATGATTCCATAGAGTAAGGGCTTCTCACAGGAGGGAACCTGCAATTACATAGACTTGACCTGAATCCACAGAAAACATATGATATTTAGTTCTAAAGTTTCATAAGAACTTTTTTTCCCCATCATTAAGCATTGACTCTGTGGTTGGCGTGTGTCTTGTAGAAACTGGCATCAGTGTCTCCAGACTTGCCAAGGCTTGTTGAATTACTGACCGTCCGTCAGCCCAAAGAAAATGAGATCCTGCTGCTTGGAGGCCTGGGAACCTCAGAACAATGCCAAACACACCCACACTCCCCCCTGCAGGTAAATTTGACACACATCTTGCAGTTTTTCTTCATTCTCTGTAATAATCACAAATAAAAAAGCAGTTTACTGTTTGTTCCCTTATGTAGCAATTTAGTGTGCTTAGATTTTTACCTCCTTTGGCATCAATACTTGCTGTGTTGTTTATTTTGTGTTTTTTGTAATTAATTATAAATATCAGTCTTTATCTTATGTAATACTATATATTCTCTTTTTTTTAATAAATGGATATAATGCAAAGCTAAAAAGGCAACAGATTGTAGAACTTGTTTAAAATGCTTTTATGTAACCATGTGCAATTGCTCAAAGGAGGCATTGTCTTTGTAACCCGTCCATCTAGTCTATGCTTGACTTATCAACAAAATTTTAAGACTCTCTGGTCACACCTGAGCCTTTAGATGTTCATCCAGTCACCCAAAAAAGTACTAATTTAAACAGCCCTTAATTTACACAAGAACATTGAACTTTTCTGCGCTTTTTATTTATTTATTTTTATTTTATATAAAAAATTTTTGTGGCTTTGTCACTCTTTGCATCATTGGCAGCCACTGTATATTTTACTAGTGTAGATGAGACATTTAAGTGTATATTTTTTTAAATCAAAGATAAAATGTATCTGTTGGTTGAGAACAAACTGTGGTTGGTGATTATCCGACTAATTGTTCACTAAACAAATGCAAATAATAGGATATCATTTACGAACTTTAATCAATGAGAATTTGTCACGTGACTGAGTGGTGGATTGGGGCATTGTGCTTGGAATCCAGAGGTTATAGTCTGATAACCACCAGGTTACAATGAAAATATATTGCAAGGTTTGTCAGCCCTTCCAAACCATTGTATTTTAAGGTATAGAACATATTTGGTCTTGCATTAGTTTTTTTTTTTAATAGAAACGAAAAAAAATTCTGACAAAAACATTCACATCAACGTGTAACACCATAAGTAAATTTTCCCTTCCTCTTTAGTGGTCCCTAGTAAATCCCCTTTGAATAATTTTTACTTACCTAATGTATAGTAGAAACTGTTAAGGTCAGTAAACGGTGTGACATGCATTAATCATTAACCTAGTATAAGATTTCTGTAGAAAACTAAGAACTTGGCACATCAGTCATTTTACCTTTTTTTTTTTCTTTACAACTGAGCTTGGATTAAAATTAACTCCTAGTTTGTTTTTATGCAGGCATGTAGAATATAATGTACATTTCTAGATATCTGTCTTGTGTTCGTCCTTTCAGGGCAGACAGCGCACAGGTGCGTGTTTGCTTCCATCTTCGGGAAAGAGGCTCTATACCACTCCTGCCAGCATCATCTTTGAGATCAACAAGTTTCTGATTGGACTGCAGTGGGGGAAAGATCAACAGTTTCAGCAGGGCCGAGCTCCTGGACAGAGGGTTGATGATGACACCAATCGTTCAATCTCATCTATTGAAGAGGACTTCCAAACAGCATCAGAACAGCTCGGGGAGGACAGTGAAGATGATGCCTTAAAAAATGGTAATTTTCATTTTCTCTTTTTGGTAGGACATTGTGTTATGACCATGAATAATAAATAAAAGAGAATGAGATCATCTTTAAAGCTGTTACAAATGGGAGGAACATCATCCATGGGCAAAAAGAAGTTTATATTGTTTTTGTAGTAGCTTTTAGCTAACTGAGTTCATTTTTGATCACTCCGGACACTTTGAACATTCTTCATTCCCCATCTTTACCCATGTCTCCTCACAGAACCAGAGAGTGGTGACATGGGGCACAGCTCAGTCGAGGCTGCACAGAAACACTCTGTCAGACATGCATGTCACAGGGGACAGCTGGCTCGTCATCAAAGCCAGGATGATAGTGACATAAAAAAGGAGGGGCTTCCCAGCGCAAGTCTTCATACAAAAGAATCAGCTGGCCACTACGCAACCAATCTAGCTGAGTCGGTATTGCAAGATGCCTTCATACGACTTTCTCAAGATGAAACTTCCTTTGTCCCTGAGGCAGCGATTAGTGTGTCCCTCTCTACTTCCAACAGACCTTCAAAGACCTTACAGCCTTCACAGCAGCGTACCTGCTCTTTTGAACTACCCAAAATTGTGATAGTCCAGAGCCCAGACAATTCTGATGGAGCTGCAGATTGGTCAGAGATGCAAACACCAAACCTGCATGATCAAAGCAACCCTGTCAAAGCACAGGAAATGACTGAGACTGGCACCCAGGCTGAGGCTCCTCAACACAGTGATGGACATGAACATGTTGAGTTAGCTTTGGCCTGTGCAGCCACTATTATTGGAACCATTTCTTCACCACAACTGACCGAAAAGGTTACTCTTGAAACTGCTTCAGTTGAGTTAAAAGAGGAGGAGTCGCAGGAAGTAAAGAAAAAAAGTGACTATTCTGTCTCCTCGGCTATGGGTAGCATAGCTCAAGTAGCTGGAGCAGTTGCAGCAGTGGATCTAGCTGAAGTTCCAGTAGCAAGTTTTGAATCTGATGCAGATTCAACCGAGGTCTACACGGCTTCCCATGGTCTAATGTCTGCAGCCAAGGCCTCCACAGCCTTCCCACTGCACTGCAATGTGGCAGCGGGTACAAGTGTGGAAGCATTTCGAGCTAATATTGCTGAGGTTTTGCATAGGGAAGCAGCAGAAGTCCTGACTCAACCACAAGGCTACAATAGTGTAGCACACTTGCTGGAAACCACACACAACAAAATAGTGGATGGCATTACATGTCCAAAAAAATGCTGCTTGGAGGAAAGTGAGGTGGATGACCTAATAAACGAGGTTGCTGACAGCCTGTTCAAACATGCTTTAGAGAAGGCAAAAAAAAAAAAGGAACTGGAGGGTGCTGGAAAAGATTCTCCCAGCCTCCAGGTATTTCTTCAGGACAGTGTAAACAACTTGTTATTTGAAATCCTCTTCTTGACCCAGAAAAAGATCAGTCATATATCCATGGGTGACGAAGGGTCAGAGGAAACACCCGAGATTTGCTCTCAGAAGCCTATTGATGCAAAGGAGAATAAGGATCCATTAAATCAATTAAAAACCTTAGTTGGTAATACTCACTCTACTAATAGCGAGAACCTGAGTGGTATGTTCCACTGCACAGAGAGGTTTTCCATGATTCCTGAACTAAAGCAGAAACAGGGCCATGACCTTGAGGATGTAATGGCTTCTCCCTCCAAGGCAAACTTTAAAGAACAACTGTTGCAATCCCAACGCAGACAAAGTCAGCCTAAACTTAAAGACTTGCCTGATCTGCAGCAAAACAACGGTGCCATCAGAGAACCTTCAACTGAAATACAAGTTCACAGCACAGAGAGGAGGGGCAGATTAATGATGGGCAGTGATGGCAAACACCCTTCTTTAATCTCACAGTCATCTCTCAACTCATGTGGCTCTCTTCTCTCTGTAAGAGGGGACTCTGACTTTAGGGCACCTATCAGTTGCTATGCTGAGGATTTGGCTGCCACAGTCGTATCAATGGCTACAGAACTGGCAGCCATTTGTCTGGAAAACTCCTCTGGGAAACAGCCTTGGTTTTGTGCTCTTAATGGAACATCATCAGAAGTAGCAGAGACCTATTTGATGCCAGCCTGCCGCACAGTTTTAAGGAGAAAGGAGTCTCAAAGCAGCAATGCTGCCTCTAGAAAACATAGAGCACCACGGCTTAGTGAAATTAAGAGAAAAACAGAGGAGCAACCAGAACTAATGGAGAGGCTGGTAAACCGCGTGGTGGATGAATCGGTCAACCTTGATGAGCCGCAGGACCCATTCGCCCTCTTTGCCTCTGAAGTCACAGCGAGAATCATGAATTGCCCTGAACTCAACGTGATTGATACCTCCAAGCCAGGCCAGCAGCGCAGCAGGCTACAGTGTGAAAAGTGGAGTCGTGTAAAGGCATCTAGTTATGAGAGCATTCCAGAAGAAGACACAGACCCTACAGGCGCACCCAATACTCTTGGCCCAGGCTGTCGCTTAGGTCAGAACTTAAGCCGTGGCAGCTCCATTTCTAAGCAGTCCAGTTGTGAGAGCATCACAGATGAGTTCTCACGGTTTATGGTAAACCAAATGGAGACTGAGGGCAGAGGCTTTGACCTGTTGCTGGATTACTACGCAGGAAAGAATGCAAGCAACATCCTGGCTGCAGCCGTTCAGCAGGCTGCAACAAAGAAAAATGGTCACCTTAATGTCAGGGCATCTTCCTGCCTCTCTAAACAGTCTAGCACGGAGAGCATAACAGAGGAATTCTACCGCTTCATGCTTCGGGACATGGACAAAGAGAACAAAGACTATGGAATTGCCAAAACTAAAGAGTGGAGCAACAGCCTTTTCCCTCCTACTCCTAGAACTCCCTTCTGTATACGGCAATCTTCTGTACCTGACCGACGCTCCTCAGACTCCCGATTGACAGTCAACTCACCCATTAAAGCCAACTCCTTTGATGGATTTGCACGTAATGTGTACGGAGACACTCTTAATATCTTTCCCACCAATTCGGTATCAGCAACAGGATTGTGCAAGTCAGATTCCTGCCTTTATCAAAGGGGTAAGACTGATCAGATTACTGACATGCTGATCCATGAGACCTGGTCAAGCTCTATTGAGTCCTTAATGAGAAAGAACAAGATCATTGCTGATCCAGAGGACAGTATTGAGTTGGAAGCTTCAGGAGACTTGCAGCCTCATGTGCAGCAATTTGCCAATCGACTGGCAGCTGACATTGTTGACATTGGCAAGTCTGCTTTAGGAGGACAGCTTGACATGGCTGGGACAATGGCTGGGTCACACATGCAGTCACACACACCTGTTGTTGAGAGGAGGAGAGGCTTTAAACAGTCCCATCTGACATGCAGTCGAAATAGGTCCAGCCAGGAGCAAGCTTGTGCTGCCATTGGGTCTGGAAGTTTTGATAGTAACACAGCCTGTCCCAGGAGTCCAAGAGATGTGCCACTCATCCACATTGAGGGAGATCAGAGGGTGGAAGAGACTCTTTCAACTGTTGAAAGGACAGGAGAAGGACCACAGGAAGCATCTGTAGATGCCATGCGGGTGGAGATATCTATTGCCAGTAGCAGCAGGTATTGTTACACAAATCACAGCCCTGTAGAGGCTCATTTCATGTTAAAACAGACATATTTTTTTTATTTATTCACCAGAATTGTCTGTCAATACAATACATCAGAAAAGATTACATGGGTGGGTTGAAAAATAAACATTTAAACGCCTCCTAAGAAGTAATAGAGCACAACAATGCTATTGCTAGAGTTTAATCAAAGACTGGCTGGCACAAAAGGGAAGTATTGACACACAAAGCTAATCAATTTCAACAGAATGTGAGGTTTAACAAAACCTTTGACTTAAAATACAAAACGTCACTCATGCTGTTTGTTTGATGCGCTATGTGGAGAAGGCTTTTTTGTCTCTTCCCCTTTTGTCCATTCAAACTCCCTTTAATAAGTGTCACTCTTGGATACCACATTGAAGACGCAACAAAGAGGTATTTATAATACCCAAACAGACCTAAAAAGAATGAATCAAGGGGGAGTTTGTACTATTGTTCTTACATGTCTAAAGCAAACCAAACAGATGTTTTAACAAGACATTTTGAAAGATAGTGATATTAATTTTTTTAGAATAGAATAGAAAATCCCTTTATTGTCTCACAATGGGGACATTGTTGTGCCTCAGGAGCAAAAAGATGATATCAAAAGTGGTCCCACAAATGTGGACCTTAAAAAAGTGTATAAAAATAACAGAATAGGGGAAAGAGTTCAGAAAATAAACAAATAAAATACTGTACTGTACAATGTTTTTACAATATAAATGCTGTACTCTGTAATGCAGCAAAAATTAAATGTTACTGGTTTTTGTTAATTTTTTAACTATGAGAGGTCATAGTTACTTAAACAAAGACTTGGACAAAGTGACACTTTATTTAAACAAAAATCTGTAGATACATTTAAATATTCGTAAAGTTAAACACCATTATTCATAGCCCTTATTATTACTATTATTATTGTTAATTTCATTATTATGTATTTTTATGTATGACCTGAATATATTCTAAGTTGTTATAGTTGTGTTTTACATTATGGTAAACCAATATGTCCAATATAGCATTTTTTCCACATCTTTCTAAGAACATATCAAGATATTCTTTGTATGCCATGACTTTGTGACTAAGGTCAGACTTTTTTTTTTCTCTCCAGTCAACACTGGAAGGATTTCAGCTACAACTTATAAATGTGTAAAATATCCTATTTTTAGACAATTTCTTTACTACATAGATAAAGCGCTCAGAGTATAATTGTTATCATGTTTCATGTTTTCATCATACGCTTTAATTGGAAAGCAATCACAAGGGCTTTGCCTCAGAGGAAAACATTATTCTACATTTTAAACCACCCAGATACCAGCTGATAATGTAAGACATAGAAATTTTAAGACCCCGGTCTCTTCAATGAAGCCATTCATTTCAGTAAAAACTTGCAATGTAAATATTAAATTATGGTATATTTTACAGATGCTTTATAAAAAGCTAAAGGGTACAGCAAAAAAAAGCAGACTGACAGCTACATAATTAAAAAAAAGTAAATGAGTTATGGAACACAAAACTTTTTTTGTGGAGAAAAAAATCACAGTGAAATGTCCCGCCTAAAACCATAATACTGCTGGCAAAAACAGCTTTCTTTTGCACCAGATTAAGATATTCTTAAAGAATTTCGTTGCAAAGAATAGGGAAGTCTCCACCGTAGTTTGCCTTATAGGCAAAAGCAGAAATATATTTTCATTAATGTAAGACAATAACAACTTGTAAGGCTAGTTTACATTGTGAAATCCTTAATGAAAACATTAAGTGTCCCACCCAGATTTAAGAACGGAATGTTGACTACAGGATTTAAAGTAAACTTATAATGTAATGTATTACTATGATAAAAAATAAGATGTCTGTTATAAAAATTTAGAGATGAAATATGAATTACATTGATTTGGTTGAATATTCTTGACATTTGGGGGGAAACAAATCATTAGAAACAGAATGCAACACGGTTAGTGTTATTTTCCTTCAATTTATACAGTAGACAATAGACAATAGTTTAACATGTAAGACAAATAATATTTTTGCCATTTATCTACACAAGTAATACTATTTAATCCCAAAATATGATATTGTGTACTTCAGTAATGATTATATACTCAAAATGAGTAATTCTCAACAGTAAATGAAAAGCTGACAGTCTTACAGGTCTCAAGAGAGTCATGCTTCTGTTCACTTCACAATACATGCAATCCTGAAACAAGTGGAGTGCAACTGTTATTCCCTTATGTGGGAGAGGAACTCAATCACTCGCCTGTTCAATTAAACTGATTTCCCTCAAGAACTGTTGAGGATGACAACCTTCAAAGATCTAATTATGGCTTAATTTAATAAGTTTGCAAGCAAAAAAAAAGAAGCTAAGAAACACACAAGTTCCCACGAGAAAGGATGTTTTCTAATGCACAGAAGACACTGAAATAAATTAGCTTTGCATTCATGTTGCGCATCATGGTTTTATTTTCTAAAGACTTTCTGCTTATAATAAGTTAATGAGTGTTATGCAGATTTGGTGGAATTAACCTATTGTGGCCTGTTAAAATGCTTTGTAGTTTTTGAGAAATCCAGCATACCAACTGTGAACGGAAGGATTTGAGAACATCATTCAGAGTTTCTAAAGATTTTGTAGCAGTCATTGTGCTCAACCAGTAGCTGGTCACTCCCACCATGTTGCGGTGTGCTCTCCCCAGCAGTGAAAGGGACAGACCAGCTGTGGCGGTGGCTGCAGTAGTGAAGAGGGACAAGCGCTCAATGAGTGCTAGCAGTGAAGAGAGCATGGGGAGCTGGTCTCATGTAACTCCTGAAGATGACCCCCACGAGGAGACCAGTAGTTTTATCCAGCTGAGTGAGGGGTCAGTAACTATTGCGCCTCAATCCCGCTCCAGACGCTGCTACTGCTCTTCCCACCCACACTCCACTCTCATTGGCCCATTGCTTCTGACACTCGTGTCCTTTCCTGCCAACCCAACTAACTTCCTGCTGCTATTGTTAACCACAGCAGCAAAAGCTAAGTGTACCTAGGAGCTCATTGTTATAGTCCATAATAAACTAGACCATTCTATCCTTCAAAATGCCTCTAGAAAGATATTAGACTTGAAACAAGTTCAAAGTAGAGCATAACCTGATTTGCTTTAAAAATATAATAAAAAAAACAGCTAATATACCACAATATTGGCAAAAATATTAGGAAAATTAAAAAGGCTTCTACTTGTACTTTTATAAAGGAAATAAAATAAGATTATCTTATCAAGTATGTTATTTTTACTATTTTGTAAATTTTTTTTGAAACTTATACTTTATACATTGTGTAACACACCAGTAAACCTATATCAGATGTTTATTAAGAATTAAATAAAGAGGGTTTTTTTTATTGCACCACAGTGAAAAATCGGAGTGTGGCAGAGATAAAAACATGTACATATAAGAAAGCTTATAGGTAGACATATGACTATTTTCATTTTGATGAGTTTGGCTTCTAAATATTCTGTTTCTCAGAAAAAAAGTGCAATAGAAATGGAATTCTAATTCAGAAATATCTTGGCCTACAAAACCATGGCAAAGAGCTCTCACTGGACTTTTGTCCAGCGAATATTAATTTACATCCTCCATAGGAAGGCTAAGCCACAAAAGTCACTACTAAAAATGTTAGCTGTTGCCAGGGTGCTGTATCCAAGTATCATAGTGGAAAACTAAGTGGAAAGATATTGTGTTTGAAAATGGTGCAAAAGCAGCAGCAAGGATAAGGTCCTTGTATAGATTTTGAGGCAGTCTTAGTAGGCACGCAGTTGAAATATTGCTCTAAGAGACGCCACACAGCGATGTATACAGGAGGTTGGCTACAACTATTGTTTTTCTTTTGAAAGCCGGATGTAGAGCGATTCTCCCAGGCAAATATGCTTAAGGTGTAGTTTCTGTAATGATGACTTGACCAGTCTTGTCTGCTGCTGGTGTCAGTTCATTGTTTTTTTTTTCACCTAATATCTCTCTGCTTGACTGATGAGTAAACTGAGCCATCTGACACTCAAAGTATTGCTAAGAAGAAGATGGGAGTAAAATGAGCAACAATAATGATCTGAAGGACAAATTTCAAGAAGCTTAACACTGCAACCTAAACAACAAATTTCCACACCACAATGATGCAGTCATTTATACAAAAGGAGCTCTGACCTTTCAGTTCATGCACTTTATACTATTTCTGTTTTGATAATCATTTTTATTCATCTTATGTTGCATTCTTTCAGAGAAACAGAATGTAGGATTTTTGTTAGCTGTAACTGATAATCATAGAAGAGATTATAAATGGTTGAAATAGATCAAACTTTAATGTATCATGAGCCTTACTTTTTTAACATAATTTCTAAAGTTTACTTTTTAGTAACCCTGTAGTTCCCTGATATAAACCTATATAAGACACAAAAAAAGAAAATAAGCTATATTTCTCTTCACGTTCATCGTAGCAGTAAAATGTTTCTAATAAACAACCATAATAACCGCTGCTTCCTGCTAGCTCTCCATTTATCTGCTTATTCAAACTCCACTTCATCCCTAATCCATGTAGTGACACAAGGGCATGGCTGCCAGCCTTGCCTGTCCACCCTACCCACCTAAACTATCTCCAGATCTCCCCATCCCCATATTCAAAGGAACCCGCCGCAAGACAAATTCACCAGCTCCCCCCTCAGCTTTGGCCTCCAGTTCCTCAACAGCTGTCACCAAAGTTGATCACCAGCTAACAGAAACACAATGTGCATCACTGTGCTAAGTTAGTCTCCTACTTGTTTACCAGCATTTCTAATTTCCTGATTGCAGAAACGGGACCAGCAGTGCATCTAGCCTCGGCTTAGCTGACCTGGATGCTTTTTCTGAAGTTCCCTCTCAAAGCACCATTATCAGGTTTGTCATAGTCACCAGAAGGTGCATGTTTCTCATGGTCCACTCATTAAGATATCAATACCATATGTATGGTGACAAAATGTCTTGTTGGAATAAAATATTAATATAATTTGTTTATTATTATTGCTGTATGTTGTCACCCCCTGGCCCTTAGGTAAAGCATGTCTTTTGATTTTTTTATTTTATTTTGCAAAGTAAAAAATAAATAATATAAAAATGGATTTTTGTGCCACGGATGGCAAACATTTTCTAATCTCTTAAACTGTTAGACTCTAGAAACTGCTGAATTACCTCAACAGGGTTGGGATTTGAGCTGGATGAAGCATACAGATAAGGTTTTAAAAGCTAACTAAAAATGAATATTGTCTAACGTTGAAGAAGACCACCTTCAAAGCACCGATGGCAGTCAGTCAATGTCTTTAATAACTGGTTTACAAACCAGGCCAATGTACCTCCAATGTTTGATATTAGGGTCTCATATAGTGAAATACAACATACAAGATTCCTTTGATGCCACCAGTAAGGGAACCAAGAACTTTGGGGGTAACATGATTGTTTAATTTTTTTAAAGGCTAATTCTTCATATAGATAACATCCAGTGGGGAAAAAAATAAATAATACCATCTCAAAATAAATTGTTTCATTTAATGGAAAAGGTTCAGAAATCTCTTGTTTTCAAGTTCAAATTTGCAGTCTCTCATGAGTAATGTAAGTCCTCTCTGCTTTTTGCTCCAAAGTATTCTTCAACAGTGCTCGGTAATAACTAATTATCTTCTGTTCTAACCGCATAATATTTGCATTTGGATCATAGAAATATTGCATTTGGATTGTAGAAATAACGCAGCAACTTTTTTCTTTGCAATTTTACTGACTCTCAAAGATACAAACGATCCCATTTGAGAAAATCCACTGCATACCTTTCAAATACTCAAGATTATTATAACTTTTAATTTTCATATCTGTTCACAGTGAGGAGACAAAGAAAGGCCACCTGGAGGAAGCCAAGGTCAACATTTTAGGTATGAGTTGTCTTTGTTTTTAATGCTATGAAAACAACGTCTTGAAATACCTAGTTTCCTCAAATGTCTTTAGTTTCTTCTTCCACTCTGCATGATTCCAACTAATGCCTAATTCAGTTGGTAGACATAGGTATTCCAATAAAATAAGAGTTTGCTCACATTATTACAGCAATATTTTAGCATATCAGTGCCTGGAAACACCTGCCAGACAAAGTTCTACTTTTCTTAAAATGATAAAGGCAGTTAAGAATTTATATTAGAGCTTTAAGTCAGAGTTTCACTCATTGGACCTTCTTGCTATGAAGCCACAGCACTGGCTACTGCAGGTCCACACCACTTTGCAGCTCATTTTCAGCCTAGTAGCCGAACGTTGAAATCTGCTGCTGAAACACTTAGAGAATCAGCATTGTTTGGGTGTTTGGCTCATAATTTGAAATTTACACACAAGCAAACTCGCACAAAACCAAAAATCCTGAATTTACAGGATTGACTGTATTGACTGAATTATAACTGTTCTCTTGTCGGAATAGGTTAATCCCTGAAACCCCTAAAGTCCTAGGCGCAAAAATATATTTGTGCTTAACTGTATTTAAAGTCGTAGGGAAATAAAGTTTAAATGTGAAATCATTCTGGGTTAAACATGTATATAAATGTACTCTTTATCAGACGACATTGTCCTAAAATTTAGAAAATTTCTATTTAAAAAAAAAATCCTGTCTTAAAATTTGTGGGGGGGTTTTTCATTATCTTATGCAGGCCAATTAGTTATATGTCAGCCTGAACACCTAAATTCGGGCAATCATATATCAACAGTCATCTGTCAGTCAATTTTTTTTTGATCATAGCATCTTGATTCATATGTCGCGGCTAATAACAGTTAAAATAAGAATCTTCGCAGAGTAGTGGTGAGCAGCTTTGCTCGTTGTAAACCAACCAATCAGCGCCAGCTCATCTAAATATGCATGAGCATACCATAAAAGGAAAAAAACATCTTTTCATTTTAGGGCTTATAACCAGGCTTGCTTCAGGGCTCATAGAACAGCAAATATGCCATTTTCAGCCCAACCAATGTTACACAGCACCAAATACCAAATATAATCATTATATGACCCCTTTAAATAACACATTTTCATCGGTTTTATCAACTCACAATTGATGCAGAGGTCTAAGATCATCTTTATTTACTTTAGGTAAAACTGAGCTTAGTGTAATTTACTGTGTGAAGCTGCATGCACTGTTTTGTTAATACTTAAAACCAAATTTATCCACCAACATAGTCCTTATGGTATTATTACATGCTGGGTATTGATGACCACTAATACACTATGCTCCTTTCCTTTTCATTTTTTTTCTTTTAGATGGCTCTTCAGGAGGTGCTACAGGCAGCAGCAGTAACCTCAGACAGCTTTTAGTGGTGAACTGTGACATCGAGCAAGAATGTGAGGACTCAGAGCTGAGAGTGGCTCTGCAGTGGATCGCTGCCTCTGATTTGGGACTTCCTGTTCTCTACTTCAGAAGATCAAAGGAGAATAGGATGACAAAGGTAGGTGAAAATGGAACAGAGCAGATGGTTTGTAAGCATTAAACAATTCATCTATATCAGTTGGAATAAATTCAAACACACAAGAAATAACCAAGTGTTTTTCACTCTTTGAACATGATTAGTTCCAGAGGGTGGTCCACCTAATGGCTCAGAAGGCATGGAGGATTGCAGACTTGTTTAAGGCCGTGGCTCAGTTCTATACACAACACGAGACCGAAGAAGAGGGCAGATCTCTTCAAGTCAGCCTTTTTGACTGGCTATTGGAAACCATTTAAGGCAAACTTACCTTCTCTTGCTGCACACAGATTAAGACGTCCCACCAGAGCTAATCTGCAACGAGTTTGAGCCAGAATAAATAGTTCACCTATTCCGGCTTATCTCTGGGTCTCTTTAACAGCTTTGTTATGCTATGGCCTTGAAATCTGAGGTCTCGTCTGGCTCCAAGATGCTTTGCCAATTTACAGGTTGAATTTGACAAGATTCCCTTTAACTTAAACGTGATTTTGTTTTCCATCCCATCCCTCATGTGTGTTGCCTACAACCTTAAATCAAACAATACCAGCTGTATATTTGGTTGAACATTCCTAATGGGAGCCAACTTTCATGTTATTTAAAGTCAGCAGGCTTTAATGACTCATAAAGACATACAAACATCATGTATTATAAGAAATATGATAAAAGTAGCTTCCATTTCCATTCTGATGTGGCTAAATGCTCGTTGGCAAGCAAATCATCCACATCTTTGTTTTGTTTCATGACCAATTGAACAATCATCAATAACTGTAGTAACTTTGAAATTCATTTCTGGGTCAGTATGTTGTTTATCTTCTTGTTACCTGAGATCTATTTATTTTGGATAGTTGTACTGTAAATACTGTAGATTTGGAACCGTTGCACCTTGGAGTAGTGGACTGCTCTCTATAGCTTTTAATATGTCCAAAAGACCAAGTGAGGTTTGTAATGTTGAATTTGTATGTGAATTTGCTCGTCTACTTCTCTACTTAGTGGTAAAAAAGTAAAGTGAAACATCAACATTTGGGGGATTTAAAAAAAAAAAAGCACACAATTCAGCTGTAAACTGTCACAGTAGAACTGAATGTATTTATCTTTTGACATCAATAAATTTATGTGCTGTGAAAAAGAAAAGCTGTTGGAGAAATTATTGACATTCCATGTTTTTGTTTGTAAGCAGAGGTTAAAGGCACACTGCTGACTTTTTGACCTAAAGAGTTGCTAGAAATTAGTTATTTAAAATGATTCCTCAGTTCAATATACAGCACTTGACCCCATCAATGCTATGAGCCTCTTGAAACGCTGACTATGTAAGTTAGGAGAAGACGCATCGATTTTGGCCAGGTCATGTGACCTGGACGAACGTATCGCTTTACGGCCGCAGGCTCTTATATTGTCATGGAGCTAAGGCTTTTCCTCTACTATTTTCACTCCTTTTCGACTACTGGTCATGTTTGAGGAAAGGAAAAACTTTAAACCTTCTGAGGAGGCTAGAAAGAGAAAATGTGAAAGGGATTGTGTACGAGGCAAAACAAGAGTCAATTCTGGAAAGGATTTTGTTTGTTGGCGTGGGCTGAAAGATTCTCTTTTCTCAAATTTATTATTAGACTGTTAAGTTAACACTTTGCTCCTAGTTGTAGTCACATATCTTTGTTATTATCGTATTTTCAATGTTTAGTAGAAGCAAAATACGGGCAGTTGCTGATCTAGTGCCCCTAGTGGCCAAAAGGTATGCACAAGCTATTACATGGTATGCCTTTTAAGTCGTGGGGAAGTGGCTGTTCCAATTGTTGCATTTCCGAATTCTACCGAGTGGTGCACGACTTCGAATAAAGTGAATTTTATTGGTTGTTTATCAAGAGGGTGTGATTGTTGTGGCGGAAGGTTCGCAAGCAAGTTAGGGTTAGATTGTAGCCGGTCTCTCAGAAGCATCTTTCTAGCAACTTAGTGCTAGAAGGTTCCAAATAGGAAATTACATTGAGACCGTAGAGACAGTAGCACTAAATTGGTGACTTAGAAACGACACTGTCAAGGAACGCTATGGACAGCGGAAAACTGCAGGAGGAGAGTTTTGTGTCTGAGGTCGTGGATGAGTCTCCTCCGTCATACATATTTTATTTAGAGGAGGAAAGTGGGGACGAAGTTGTGGAAGAGGACACCAGGGCAGCAGAAGCTTGGTTTGGTGTAGAAGGCTTACAGCCGTACATGTTTGAGCCCTTGGCTCACAACTCTGCCAGTTCTGTTAGCTCTACGCCTGCCGAAGACACAGACGTCCATCCCTGTGAACACTGAGACGTACTGTAACTCAATGGTAAAGTAAATTATTCTTATTTCAACCATTGCGTATATTAGCTGCGACATATGAATCAAGATGCTATGACCAAAAAAATTTGATTGACAGATTACCGTTGATATATGATTGGCCGAATTTAGGTGTACAAGCTGATGCAGAACTAACTGGCCTGCATAAAAACACTAAAAAAAACACCCATAGATTTTAAGACAGGATAAAAATACTGATAAAGAGTAGATTTATATACATGTTTAAGCCAGAATGATTTGACATTTAAACATGATTTCCCCTCGACTTTAAGGGTATGGTGCATCACAAATGATTATATTATTGAAATATGTCATTTCATTGCACACAGTTAATTCTTGTTAATAGGCTTCTTATGGCTTATATAAGAATGCTAAATTGACAGTTTCTAGTGAATGGTCAATGCCAGTGTCACGTGTTGGTGGAGGTTTGGAGGACCCAAATGCAGAGGCAGAGAGGCTGAGGTGAATACTTGTAGATTTAATGAATAAATTGTTTAACAAAGGCAGTCCAAAAATCCAACTAAAATGTAACAGACCAGAACCACGGAAAATCAAGGGAAACATGCTCAAGGAGCCAGGGAGAGACGAGGTAAGAGGACAACGGCGACGACAGGATCAGCAACAACAGAGGAACCAACAAAGAGTGAGAGCAGAGGGAGAGCATAAATAGCTGACATAGACAGAGGGAGGGCTAACGAGCTGACAAGGAACAGGTGTGAGAGGAGACAACGAGGGAGCCAAGGGGAAAGGAACAAACACACACACAGGGCTACAGAGGACAACAGAAAAATATGAGAACTAACAAATCTAGAAAATACAACAAAAGGAATGAAACCAATAAACTAGGAAACATAGAGCAAAGTAAAGCACAATATAACCAAAACCATGACAGCCAGTCTTTATAAGGAGAGAAAACTCTAAAAAGTCATTTTAAGAAGCTGTCTGTTTGGATTGCTGCATATGATCATATACGTTTAAGTTGTGAAGTAAGAGGGGAAAAAGTGATAAAGGTGCAAAGTGTTGAAGGTAAGCCCATAAAAAAGTTTTACTACTTTAGTTTATTATACTAGAATATGATGCCTTGGAAGAGGACATTGGAAGTAAAGGAGCTATGTATTCAAACATTAATTTGGACTGGACAAACAAATGTGCAGAGCTGCGATTATATACAATACTTTTTTGTAAAAAGAAGTACACCCTCTGCCTAAATATTCATACACTAAGATTATAATATTCAAGTTTAATGTATACAGCTTCAGATTCAAAACAAGTAGTGTATTACAGAGCCATTTTCCCCAAATTAAGCCAAATTTGTACATAAGCAACAACCACTGTAGAGCTATTGGGTTAGTACATTTTATTAGTTAAAGGTATAGTGGAGGATGTTATTTTTTGGGTGGATCATCAAAGTAAGTGGTCCTCCTAATTGTCAATCATTCTGGTGACACGTTTACGTAAGGCCGTCCTTCGTGCTCATCCCCATTTTCACTTAACGGTGGTGAGTCTGACATAGTGGAAAAATTGCAAATCTTCTTTTGGAAAGTAAGCTTGTATGAGCGATGCAGACAGCAACTTTTAAACAGAGCGTGCACAAGGAAAAATGGGCTTGTGCACGCTTCTCGCACGCATTTAATAGGAGTTCTCTTTCGGGAGCGGGTAAAGGATTGTGCATGGTCCTAGCCAGGAGGTGGCTAGGCTAGCACATGCAATTGGATTTCACATTGCTGTAAATAATAAATTCTAAAATCAAAGGACCAACATTAGAAGGAAAAATCAGGGATGTAATTCTTTCCAGTAGGTCAGCTACTAGCCACACTTGGTTACTTTTTTTGCTTGTCATAATTTGATCATTTTCAAGCGGTCATACTTTTCCACAATACCTGACAGATGGCATATAGGTTTTCTTTCCATATTATATGCTGTTGACCTTTTCTATACATTAATGCTGTCTGGTTATCAGAGATGGCAAAAGTACTCACTTTCTGTACTTGGTAAAAGTACAGATACTTGTGTTAAAAAATACTCTGGTAAAAGTGGAAGTACTGATTAAACTTCTTTACTCAAGTAAAAGTAACAAAGTACAGGCTTGTAAATTTACTTAAAGTATAAAAGTAAAAGTAGAAACCACTTTTTTCATGCCGTTGCCTATATTTTAAATGGGTGTCTGCCAATAGGACTAGATCTCCGTTGTGTTCATTTTCAATCATCTCGTCGTCCATACTACTATGCTAACGCCACCGCCACCAAGCTGCAATGATTTGCCATGAATGAATACCGCTGAATCTGTCGATTCATCTTGTAGTGGTGCGTCAAATGCAGCGTAGATTCCCATCCAATTAGATTGAATTTGGTATTGATGACGTGAAAAATAATAACGGTAACTCCATTGAAATGATTCAAAACTAAAGTAACGAGCCAATTTTTTAAAATGTAAGGAGTAGAAAGTACAGATATTTGTGTAAAAATGTAAGGAGTAGAAGTAAAAAGTCGCCATAAAAATAAGTAGTAAAGTAAAGTAAAAATATCAGAAAAATCTACTTGAGTACAGTAACGAAGTATTTGTACTTCGTTACTTCCCATCTCTGCTGGTTATTACTAGCTGTCTGTTATGTAAATATTACTGTGCCTAATATTTACATCCCAGAAAGAACATTAAATGTACTGTGTATACTGTCACCATAACAACCAGTAATTATTTAATTCTTTAGAAACACATAGGAGAAAATCATTTATCTAGATGATTTAGTCGAGTCAGTCTTTGTACACCTGTAAATTCCAGGGGTTCTTTGTTCTGTGATGTAGTTTTCTTCAACGCTCTTGCCTTAACTTTATTATGGTTTCATCAATAATTGAAATCTGCATTGTGTAAGCTGTATTTAAATAGTTTAAGAAACTGTTAAGAGCAGGTCATCCATTTGTTAAAATCTTTAAATTGACAGGGGAATAGCTAATTTTACCTCAGCAATAAATTGTTGCATTGGTATAAAAATGTTAATTCATACTTGTTTAAAAAATAGATGCCAAAACTGAATTTCCAAACTCCTATTTGCACAGATTGGCAAGCAAATAAGATTAACATAACAAAAACAAAAACTTTTAATATTTTTTTTTTCAAATGTGTTATGGGGATGGTAATCCAAACTTGATTGCTGTACTCATTACTATATGCCGATCTGATCGTCTGATTCGTTCGAGGAAGGGTCAGCACCAGATCCGACATGTGTTATCCTTGCTGCCTGCAGAGAAGCACAGATATAAACAGATGGTTGCAATGAAGAACTCAGCTAGGTGTTTTTTTTTTTTTTTTTATCTAATGTTTGCAATGAATCTCTGATAATGAACAGCATCGAAGATTTTATTCACCGCTAAAGGATTTCAGGTTTGTCTTGGTCAACATGAGGTAGAGAGATGTTTTGTGTGTCTTTGGTTACCTGTAATGATAGTGTCTCCCTCGTAGTTGAAGGCACAGGAGAAGATCTCGTCAGTGTGTCCCTCTAGGACTTGAAGGCACTCTCCGGACTGAACGTCCCACAGACGGGCTGTCTTGTCAAAGCTTGCTGTGAGGACCCTGCTTCCCTGAGGGCTGAAGCAGATCTACAAGGAGAGGTTAGCATCACTCAGAGGTTTGTGTCTGCAGCATCAACATCAATGAGTTAATCTGGGGCACTACTCATAATAATTCTAGCAAAGGGATTATGATTCATCAAATCGTCTCATATGGCACCTGAGGGGTAAATAAATAGATTATTAAATAATTGGGATCTAATAGGCTATTAAGGTAAAGTGCATGTGGAATAAAAACTCCAAACTGACCCCAAAGGACAGATAGGGACTGAGAACTAAAAATTTAAGACTGGATGGATGAGAGTTATGTTCTCAGGCTCATACATTTGTCTTTAAAATGAGGCTCATTTTGTTTCTTTTTTGCAGAAAAAAAAAACATGATACTGTTTTGTGTTCTTTTTGTATAAGAAAAAATAAAATACATGAATGTATAAATGATAAGAATAAAGCTTATTGTGTATAGAGGCATTTTGTGTATAATTTGCTTTGCTGTAGCTTCAGAATCATTAAACATGAAGCCCTGTATCATTGATATGTGTCTCTTTAGGATGCACTTTGGTCTAAGCTGGATCATAGGACGAAAGCTAATGGGTTGTCCAAGATGGGGAGGATTCCCTAGATAAACAGCTACAATCAAATCCCACAGAAGCTGCTGCATATTCTGCAGTTCAAGCTCATATTTTGATGATTAGCAGCAGTTCCAATTCATTACAAGGCTATCATTACCCATTTAAATGAAAAATAGTCAAGGGTTGCAAGGTAAATTAGAGCATCAAGAGACTAAAATATATTAAGGGCAAGATGTTTGAGTAGAGGGAAAAACGGTTAATGCGCATGTTGGGGAGGGGGAGATGGGTCCTGCAAAAACAGATTAGTCTCATAATCCTCTGAAATTATCCTCCATGCTGCGGTTTGTTTGTTTTTTGCTGCTCGTCTGCGATGCAGTAAACACATGCAGAGGACCCATCTGAGTAGGACCCAGAAGAAAATTAGTTCATCAACAGCAAATGTAAAATATCACTCATCTTTAAGGACAGATTCAATGCAGAGCCAGAGGAATAACAAGTTGTACAAAAGCCTACGTTTGCTGGAGTTCACAGAGCTGTGTCACTCCAGGTTTTCTTTTTTGCTTTATGCCAGGAATAACATTTCAAGGCACAGCGTAACAACTGGGCTTAAAGTTTTAAGACTGACAGTAAAAGGTCAGACTGACAATCAGACCTCCTGAAGCCTGGGCTACTGTCTCTCCACATAAGCATCACAATTTATCCCATTTACCAAGGTTACCAAGGAAACTTTCTAATTTGAAGATCTATTAAAAAAAAAGATTGAATAAATAACTAAATAAATAAAATCATCCAAACATTACTGCAGCTGGTAATGTCCTTTTGACTTTCCAGATAAGTTAAAATAACGTTTTTTTGTATCATTATTTTAATGGTTACCTAAGCACTGACTCAATTATGATCCTCTTGGAAATGATGAATAACCAAAAAAACCTTTGATGAGTCCTTATTTCCTTCTCTTTGATGAATTCCTTCCTGATATAATAAATGGAAACAGCAAACATGGATAAGGTGTTTACACCGTTTACGCTGTCCCCTGTGATAAAACACAGTGGTGGCATGATCATATTGTAGGAACGCTTATCTTAACCATGAACAAGAAAGTTGGTTTGTTGATGAGAAGATGAGTGGTAGTGAATACCTACAGGGTAATCCTGGAAGAAACTTTGTTGAAAGTAGTAAAAGCTTTGAGACATGGGTGAATGGTCAGCTATCAGCAGGACTAAGCACTAACTAAATTATGATCCTCTTGGAAATGATGAGTAACCAAAAAGCCTTTGATGAGTCCTTATCCCAAAACATAGAGCGGTGGCTGCAATGGAATGGTTCCACTCAAAGCATGTAAGAGCAGCAAAACCTCTATCCAAAAGGGATTTTGCAGCAAAAGTTTAATTAATTGGTTAAAAGGAGTTCCCCGTCTGATCAGACTAAGTTCAGGATGTTTAAGGAATCGAAATGATGTAAAAATGAAAGGTTTGTCGTTGTGTAAATCCGGTAGAGAGAAACGCCCAAAACTATCTGGATGTAACTACATCAAGCTGTGATTTTACTTAATATTTATTTAGCTGTCTTCTTAAAAAAAATTGAAAAACCACATTCTGTGTCTTTTTTTGTTCATTATTTTGTTGTTCTTGTTTTAACATGCTGTCATTTTGTCATCTGACTGCTTGAACTGAAATCTACAATCTGTGCCCCACTCAGACATTTTAGCATAAACATACTGTCATTTATTTTTAGATATTTTTTAAATAATCTGCAGGAAAAAAAAACAAAGCAAATGAAAACCTTATACTGCAACAAACTAAGAAGTGAAATCAATTGACTAAACACCAGCATACCTTGGAGATTTCCCCTGCATGGCCCTTCATTGTCACCAGACACTCATGTGTAGTTGCACTGAATACTTTTGCTGTACCTGACAAAGACAGTGACCACTTATTTCCTGGTTAACAAACATTTAATATTTTTACATGTATAACAAGGCTGGTTTTGAGGGAAATATAATCTCTTCAAAAATTCAAGTGTGCATGATATAGTTCAAAAGCTAAACAGCCATTCTACAGTCTCACCATCAGCAGAAGCTGTAGCAATAAGCTGACCGCTTAAATCAAAACTCGCATCCAACACCTCCTCCGTGTGTCCGACTAGGGTGGCCACACACTTCCCACTGACAACCTCCCACAACTACAGACACATGGACATCATTACAACATACTTAGCATTTCTATGGGCAATGACAGAAAAAAGAGAAGTAAAATTAAACATGAAGAAAGTCCAGCCATGCAACCCCATTTAAATGAAAGGTCATTCATTTTTATTTTATATATTTACCAGCCCTATTTCTGAAAAAGGCTTTAAATACTACATTATCATAATTATTATTTTAAATATTATTTACGTATTAAAGATATTGTCATGATTTTGGTGCTGATGGCTGGCTTGATTGCTCCTTTTATTCACCTGTCTAGCTTTGCCCTGTTTCCCGTCACTGCTCATCTGATCCACCTGCTCCTGCTACTATTTAAACTCCTTGGTACCAGCCATCAGTGCCAGATTATTCTTAAGCCTTTGGTGTTGAGAGTTCTCTAGCATTTAGTGTTCTGATGGTCTGATCCTGATCCGTTTCTCTATTTGGACCTTTGAGCCTGCCTGTCCCTGTCTGATCTGTTTGCCTGGCCTGTCTTTGGACTCCTGTTGGATTCTCCTGTCAGCTCTGCAGCCTTCTAGTCTTCCGCGTCTGGAAATCTCTGGCAGTGTCCGCAGCGTCTTGTCAGCCAACCGGCTGTAATCATCCTCGTCCTCTGGGCACGGACTGAACTGTCAAACCAGACTTTCCTGTTATAGACACCCTAGCCGATGCTACCACAGACCAGCTTGTTTCAGTAAATGCTTTAAGTTTTTCCACTGCCTCTCTTGCCTGAATTCTGGGTCCCCATTTCTGAGTTCTTACAGATATTCCAAAGCCAAAGCAAGAATTATGTCAACTTTTTCTATTTTTCTTTTTTATTCTGTCATGCAACAACAGGTGCATATAAACAGGCTGCTGTTAACTATTTACGCTGGTTTTATTTTCTTATTCATGTTAAATAAAGACAGGATTCAATGTATTCAACTGGGTTTCAATAAGGATTTTGACTTCTGTATCTCTGCTTCTGTCTCCTTGAACACCAGTTGGTTCTGCTGGAGGTTTCTTCCTGTTAAAAGGGAGTTTTTCCTCTCCACTGTCGCTACAAGAATTCTTGGTGTGAGGGATTGCCGTCAAGTCAACGGGTAGATGCAATCAACTGCTTTTCCTTAGATGGAAAACTTTGAATAAATTTGACTGTTTGATCTGGTTGAATTGTAAAGGGCCTTGAGATGACTTGTGTTGTGAATTGGCGCTATATAAATAAAGTGAATTGAATTGAATTTAATGATTTCTCAATTAAATGCTGCAACTTTGAAACTTCAATAAATACCGGAAGGGCCTCTAGAAATAGTGTGATATGTAAAAAGTATCTGGTATCATTTTATTCTGGCTTCAAAAATCTGCTGAAAAGCAAAATTGTTCCTCTACTTACCTTACAGGTTTTGTCACTCGAACCAGAGACTATGAGTGAGCAATCCCAGTTAAACTGAACATTACTTATTTCTCCCATGTGACCTGTCAGAGTGTGAACACGCCTACGACAAAGAAAATCAAAAGAAAAATCAGGAAAAACATCAGGGTTCATTGTTCCAGAACATGTCCACAAGTGATGACTCATTAAAGCTGGATGCCTACACAGCAACAACAATAAAGGCTGACCTTTTGGATGCAACATCCCATATAGCAACTGTGTAGTCAAAGGAGCCAGTGACAAGATGATTGCCGACGGTGTTGAAGCACAAAGAGAGGACCTCGGCTGTGTGGCCCTGGAAGGAAGAGAGGGAAAGAACATCTCTTCCCATTGATTTAATTCTTCTTTTCATTCTCCCAAATCACATTGTGACCACCAAAAGGGTTGGTTTATTAGTATATTATTGTGAAGCTTTAGTTAAACCACCCAAAGTTTTTATAACTATTTAAAAACATGTGATCTGCTTACAATAAATGCAGGTTAAGGAATTAGTACTGAGCAAATAACTCACACTCAGTGTGGCCACCTCCTCCCCACTTTCCACATCCCATAGCTTTGCAGTGGCATCCATGCTGCCCGTGGCCACCAGCGTGCTCTGAGGGTTGAATGCCAGGCACACCTACACAACAAATTCTTTCTTTTACACTTTGGTGTTTTAATTTCTGTGACCAAACTTAAGACATGTATTTGCTCTTTAAATATTTTGCTATTTAAATATCTAAAGCAGAATGTAGAAGCAGCTGTTTGTTACGTTGTAATGATTTTTTAGCCCTACTGAAACTTAAAGGAATAGTACACCCAAAACATGATTAGCCTTCATTTTCTACTCACCCCCATGCTGAACAACACTCTGGAGTACTTTTTTGATATCTCAAATGCATCTGGAGATCTGGGAGGCTTCTTGCTGTCTGCTGACATTCAAATAATGGAGGTCTATGGTGCCCGAGACAGAAAGGTCCATAAAAGTCCACAAAAAACGTGTCAATATTCCTCCATACTGCTCGTCCAATGTATTCCAAGTGTCCTGAGTGGGTAGCATCCAGAATTTACTCGAAACGAAGTCATTTAGAATGTTTTTAGAGCATAAACAGTAGTGTATAGGATTTCCTGAAAGCGCGCGCCTGCGAGTTCACGAGTCTATGGAAACCGCGGCAGACCAAACCAGATGAAAGTGCGCATTCAGCGTCTGCTCTTGATAATGCAAGCGTAGAAGAAGAAATGTGCTGTTTACCTGTGCAAAGAAAGAAACAACGAAAGAAAAATGTCTGAGGACTTCAGTGTTGAGGAAGAGCATGAGTTCTTTGCCGAGCTGAATGCGCACTTTCATCTGGTTTGGTCTGCCGTGGTTTCCGTAGACTCGTGAACTTGCAGGCGCGCGCTTTTAGGAAATCCTATACACTACTGTTTATGCTCTAAAAACATTCTAAATTACTTCGTTTCGAGTAAATTATGGATGCTACCCACTCAGGACACTTGGAATACATTGGACGAGCAGTATGGAGGAATATTGACACGTTTTTTGTGGACTTTTATGGACCTTTCTGCCTCGGGCACCATAGACCTCCATTATTTGAATGTCAGCAGACAGCAAGAAGCCTCCCAGATCTCCAGATGCATTTGAGATATCAAAAAAGTACTCCACAGTGTTGTTCACCGTGGGGGTGAGTAGAAAATGAAGGCTAATCATGTTTTGGGTGTACTATTCCTTTAAAACTGTCAGTTCAAATAAGGTCATGCTTTCTCAATACACCAAGCAGTTTATAGGGTCTGATGACTAATGCTCAAACAACTCTACGGGGCTCAAATATAAAGAATCCATCCTCCTTGACCATTTCTGTTATATGAGATGTCAATAAAAAGAAAACACAGAATGGTGGTTGCTACCTGACAACATTTGAAAACAGTATAAGTGTATAAATATTTTGTTGAGGCACCTAGTTAAGAAAAAGATGTTAAAAGAATTTTGAAGCCAACATTTTTGGCGAGCATGGATGATTTTCTCCTTGGCATCCCCAACTGTGGCTATTGTTTCTCTTTTTTGGACCAAATTTGATTCCATTTTCTTCCAAGTAAATAGCAATTCTCTGCCAAAATTAGTAAAAAAAAAAAATACAAATTTTACCGTGCTTCCTGATCAAACCCATTTAAAAACTGTCAGTAGGTGACTGAGCCAAGTTTAAAATACCTACTATTTCAGCCCTGTGTCCATGGAAAGTATGAAAGCATTTGCCAGTCTCTGCACACCACAGTTTGCAGGTCTTATCGAAAGAGCCTGTGGCAATCTTGTCTCTAGATTTAATGAAGGGGAAAGGCAGCGGGAGATGTAAGTTTTGTTTTGAATGTTCAACAGAGCATCAGAATTCTCATATGCGAGGAAACAGCTCGTTACCCATAGGGATTGTTGAATGCGATTGCGTAAACTACGTTTCTGTGACCCTCGAGTGTATGCAGCTCTCTGCCAGAGGCAGTGTCCCACACTCTGCATGTCCTGTCATAACTCCCAGTTATGAACCTACAGAATGAGATAGAGAAGAGTTACAACAACAATATGGTAGGAGAGGTTAGAGTTATTACTGGCACTGAATTGTAAAAAGATACATATGGTAGAGCCTTAATCTACAACATTATGACAAGAAATACAATAGCACAGTTTGAAATAGTTTTTATTATTATTATTGTTTTATTATTTTATCATCATTCTTGGCTTGGGACTTCAGCTCTTTTAAAGGATTTCCAAAGGGTCTGTTGGACAGATAAATGGTTGCCCGACTCTCTTAATAGTCCCTTCTGATGTATGTGGTACCTTCAAATTTGCAGCTTCATGCTGCCACATAAAGTCCACTAGGGCTGCAACTAACGATTATTTTGCAAATGTATTAATCTGTCAATTATTTTTTTAATTAATAGATTAATAATCGGATAGCAAAAGGTTCCTTAAAGAAGACTTTTTAAAAATAAACCAGGAGAAACTAAAACTTTTCTGCTTGAGGAGTTCTGGATAGAGCATATTCATAGTATTCATAGTAAAAGATTTAACAGGTCATCTTAAATTCAAAATGTTTACTTTTTTTTATTTTGGTATAATTGCTGCTCAAAGTGGGCTGCTCTGTTAGCTAAAGGTACGTTGTAGAGTCTCTAAACTCCTGTCAACGATTAATTGATTACTGGATTAATTGACGATTATTTCAATAATTGATTAATCACAATTATTCGGATTGTTTCAGCCCCTCTGTCCACCATTACATTGATATTTCAGGCTAAACCCTCCCAAGAGTAAAAAACAGCTGCTAAATTATCATTTTTTTGCTTTTTTCAGACATTTCTAAATTATTTTTTGGTGATTTAGGTGTCATTAGTTAACAGGTTAAGAAATGACTGAGATTATTGGCAGGTATGAACAAGAAATACATTCATCCTCCTACGTTAAGCATCACGTTTTGTAAATAGGGTTGTATCAAACGTAGCCATTACAGCTAACTGCAGCAGTATTTCTCACCTTGCTCCAGATTTGTCAAAGGCAACATTCGTTAGAGGCAGAATGTGGGCCTTCAGCTCCTGCAAGATTAATAGATACGATTAAATGATAGAAGTAAACATTTCAAGGCCAAATTAATTCAACAGTGGAATGAGCAAACCTCTGTCTCCTGAGCAATAAGTGATGAAATGAATGTAATGTTTGTGAGAGAATAATCAATAGGCTGCCTTAATGCACACGGATTAAAGTGCATAATAACTAGTAACATGTAGTCAGTTGCGTTTACTTTTGTGACTTTTTTAGTACTTTTAGAAGAAGTTTTACTGAATTATACTTTATGTACTTGAGTAAAAATATGATGAAGTATCTCTATTCTTACTTACATAAAATGTCTGGCTACTCTACCCATCATGTCACACAGAGAAAAAGCAGGTTTTAAACATAAAGGCTCCAGAGAGACTTGTTTAGGTAAAATTTCTTTGCTGTTTTCTAGCTTTTTTTTTTAAACGTATTTTATTTTCTATCTGCTGATGTTGCTGTCATTTGGAAATGAAGTAAAAACAGGACATGGTTTACTCTAACTTGTTTCTGTAGGTAACTTACCCTATTAGGTTACCCTATACTGGTTTAATAACCAACATATATATGAAAAAAATACATTTTGAAAAGCGTTTCTTACACCAAAATGTTATTGCGTAATGCTTTGTTTCTTGTATCTCTTTCTTTTAAACACAAGAGTATGCATATACATTTATATATGGTGTTACTTTACATTATTTTTACATTTCATATTTACATTTTACATTTCTAAAACCAGATGCTGTGATCATTAGTAATAGGTAGGTCAGTGGACTTTTTATCAATTACATTTTACACTTACTTACACAAGAATTTCTTGGATTGCTCCTTTTCACTTGTACTTGGATAAAAATAAGATAGTGCTAGTCTTATAGTGGGTTCAAATTTTGGGTACTATGCCTGCCTTTAGACATCAAATATCTGAACTCAAAGGTTCAGTAAGCTTCACTACTGCTCTCTAGTGGCCATTTGGAGGTATGTCCAGAATAATATAATGTTAAAGCTCATTTTTTTCACAGATATTCAGAATTCTGTCACACACAAAAACTGAATATATATATATATATATATATATATATATATATATATATATATATATA
>NW_015150528.1:1133584-1165806 GCF_000732505.1 Cyprinodon variegatus | reverse complement strand
ATGTATATTATAAATGTATATACATAAAGTATATATATATTATATATATATACACTCACACATACACACACACACAATAAGTTTTCAAAATAAACTGATAAACATCAGAATATTTTTCATAAAAATAAAACGAAATTTTGATTATTTGTCAAAGCAGCTTCAGTATTACTAATGATGGGAAAAATTGATCCTATTGATATTGATTTATTGTATTTTGTGAAAAGAACAGAGCAGACCTTGCAGAAGCAGAACCTGTGGCGTTCCTTTTGATTCCGTTTCTGTTGGAGTCGAACTACCAACTCCTTGACTTGCTCTGCCCGGGACTCTGTGATCAGAGGCTCTGATTGTTTGATTTCTGACACCACCTCATCCGGGTTTGTTCTATCAAGAGTGAACAATATTAACAAACATAATTTTTCTAGGGAAAAAAAAAAACAAGAACAACAACTAACTAATAAAAACAACGTATCAAACCCAGCACCGAATGACCAAACTCACGCACTCGGGTGTCAGATCAAGAAGATCGATCGATTTGGTTCTAAGATAGCCTGATTGCTCATATTCCAGGATTATACCTAGCCAAAAAAAAAAAACCACAAAAAACAATCAATAACTAAAAATATATAATAAAAAAAACACATTGGTTGTGTTTCGAACTTATACTAAACACAAATTTTTACCTAAACCCCAAGTGTTTGGTAGAAAACGGTAACAAAAAAAAAAACCCAGGAAAGCTCAACAGTTGAAAACATTTTTACACAGCACGCCAATGTTCATTTTTTATACTTATACTAAATTTTTTTTAAGCTCGAATAACAAATGATCATTACCTGGTGGGTAATATCTGAGAAAAAATCGCTTAAGTTTCATCTCGGCCCCACAGACAACAAAAGGTTACCATGGCGACCACAGCACATGCGCACAAGGAAGGGCAATAATGGAAGGACAATGAGAGGATCTTAATGCAAAAACAATTAGCAAAGTAAGACTGTGTTTATGTTGGTCCATATCATACAATTTTTAATCTTTTGCAAGTTGTGCTTTCTGTTTGAAATATTTTTCTACTACTTTCTGAATTTAAGGATCTGTAACAATTTTATCCAAGAGGGACTAGTGTTATATTGCATCGCCTTACGAAAGACCTAATATAAATTTAAAAATTCACATTTTTTAACATTATAGTTTTTTTTACCTAGATTTTATTTAATAATTAATGTTCAGTCTGACTGTTTTCTAAAGAAGAATCTGAAAAAATGTCTTTCTCTAGGTGTGAATAGCTGGTAAAGACACATTGACACGTGCACCAAAATACTTTACAGCTGTGTGAAAACTCTCATCAGATTTTTACTCCTAAAGTCAAGGTATGTATCATAATGCATCAACTTCACAGTCAAGAATTAGTCCACTTTGTCAGGATCTCTTATATGATTCCAATAACTACTTTGCAGTTCATTAGAAATGTGCTGTAGAAGAACATTCTAGGTAGAATTGTGTTTGGAAGGTAGTGAACATATAGTCTTCCATACAATTAAGACTTGTACTTATTTACTTACAACTTGCCAAGTCTTGTGTTCCACTAACAGGTCAAAGTCTGCACATACACCCACTGCTGATTAGGGTTTGTGTTGCTCATAAAGATTGTGTGTATATTCCAACCACTGGGATCATCTGATTAGCTTCAAAAGAAATAGAAACACTTAAGGGATAGTGGACATCTGACAGGGTAACTCATCTTGAAAATATTTTTCAGACTCATTTGTGTGAAATTTTGCTGATATTATGAGCTGTTGGGCAAAGTTGAAGTCTTCTGGATGGGCTTATCCCACCACAGTACTGTCCATCTACGGCTTTCTTGCTAATTGTCGAGTAGCAGAGCCCTTCCTGACACCTTACCTCATTGGACCAAACAAGAACATATCTGAGGAGGTGGTATGTATTGCAAACACGTGTTGTACTGCATAGAATCCTGCACACCATTAGAAAATGTTACTTATCTGGATAATTACCCTAAGTTTTGTTGGACCCAGCATCCCTGTCTTTGTTGTTTTTCTCCTGCAGGTGACCAATTACCTGTTTCCTATCTGGACGTACTCCTACCTGGCATTTCTTTTCCCTGTGTTTCTCTTGACAGACTTTCTGAAATACAAGCCTGTTATTATAGTACAAGGACTTTTTCTCGTCAGCAACTACCTCTTGCTATCTTTTGCCCCTGGGCTGCCAGCAATGACCTTCCTTCAGGTCAGTAGGATGACAGCCTTGTAGCAGCTGTACTGCAGAATTAATGAGTTAATGTTATCTCCAAGCCTTCATTTCTGTTAAGAGAATTAAAGGTTTGTCACTAGACTAATTAAAATAGTACTTTAATAGTAATCCTGTCAATAGATCCTCTCACCGTACCTATGGATCTATTTATGTCCTTCAGATTTACCGAGAAACTTTCTAATGTTTCTCTGAATTTATTTTAAAACCTAACACAGCATTAAAACTCTCCAAATCCTTTGCTGATTTTCTCCTTGGCCCTCATGATTGTTTTTGTCCACTAATCATTTCTAACAAACCTTTGAGGCCTTTAAAGAACAGCCATGTTTGTAAAAAGGTTTTATTACAAATATTAGGACTTTTATCAATTAACTACCGGTATGTCATATCTAAAGGTACTTGGCTTCACAGGTGCAATAAAATGTAAGCCTTAACAAATATGCATTCAATACAATTAGGGTTTTTTTTTTTGCTTTTTTATGGATCATATTCTGACAGTGCTTTGGTTCTGAGTAAGCATTTATCAGCAATATAAACTAAAGGTTTAATGCATTTGATAATTATTTATTACAAATACACATTAAGAGAAACAGAAACATACTTTACAGGTCAACTTTGGAGTGGTGACTTCCACAGAAGTGGCCTACTTCTCTTATATTTACAGCGTCATTCCTCTAAAGCATTATCAAAGGGCTACAAGTTACCTGCGCAGTGCCATGCTCACAGGATATACATTCGGTGCCAGTCTTGGCCAAATGCTTGTCTCCCTTGGAGGTATGAAGGTACTGATTTTAAACAATGTAAAGGTACAGAAAAAAAAGCGAGTTTAAAGGTTGTGCAAATACTGATTAATATCCATTCTTAATTCACAGGAGTGGATTACTTCTACTTGAACGCTTTAACTCTGGGCATTGTTTGCATAGCTTTTCTTGTCTCTTTCTTTTTGCCAATGCCCAAAAAGAGCATGTTCTTCAAAGGGGAAAAGGCTGTGGACTCCCATTCGCAAAATGAAGGGTCACTCAACACACGAAGAGATTCACACAAGGAGGGAGAATCCTTGGATGAAGAGAAGATGGAGGTTACTGGCTGGTGCAGCAGAGAAAATGTAACCACAGCATGTCGATTACTTTGGAAAAGCTTCAAAGAATCCTACTCTTCTAGGTGTGTTTCTCTTACACTGACTTCTATATAAGCAACACCTTTTAAAGTTGTCATGTTTTGTTCCAAACAAATGTACAGTATTTCTTTGGGATAAAGTATTTGATAGATCAAAATATTGTAGTGCATAAATGTGAAGTGAAAGGAAGACTATAAATGTTTTTAATATGCATGTTCCTTTTACTTTTTCTTTCAAAAGCTCACCCCTATTGGTTAGAAATTGTCCCTGAAAATCAGTTTTGTAGTTTTGCCATGAATTTTAAATGAATATAGGTGGAAACTTCCACTGGGCCATTCTAATGCAGGAACATGTTTGGATCTAAATCCCTGTTTGTTTCCTTTGCTTAAAGGTGAACTTCCACCCAAATTTTCTTCTTTTGAGAAAATGTTAGAAATTGTTTATACATTACTTTCTATGTCATAATTACATACTAATTTGTCCTGAGATGTCACATAGGTAGAAAAACTTAATATTAAGAAATATTAGATTGTATAATAAAAATGAAAACAGAGGAAGGTCTTTTAAAGACATTCTTTTCTTCAACAATACCGACCGACACCATAATCAGCTGTCTCACTGCAGGCATTTAGTGTACTGGTCCCTGTGGTGGGCTTTGGCCACAGCTGGCTACATGCAGATCTTTAACTACATCCAGCTCAAGTGGGACCATATAGAACCGTCTGCCACATCGTCTATCTACAATGGAGCAGTAGAAGCTGTATCTTCTGTTGTTGGTGAGACTGTTGTTTTTATTTTCACTACAAGCTTTTGAAAATTCTTTGAATTTACAGAGTTATGGTGTAATTCAGACAAGTACCTTATATAGTAGATTTTAATTCTAGAAAAAAGGTCCCGAAATAATTGCTTGAAGGTTTTCTGCTTTGCAAACTATGGTCAAGAGTTTAAATCGTTGCAGGGGGAGAACAGAGCTCCACATCTCCATGGTTACGTTTCAGGATGTTTAAAGCTCCCACACCTGATAACATAAAGACATATAAAAGTTGCAATTAACAAAAAGACAAGCGCATTGGGGCTGATTATATGTGGCAACTGATTAAATGGAAAATGTGTATTGATTTTGAGCAGCACAGGGTTCTTTTTGGCTCCTGCTCAGCCTGGCTCAGCGTGAAGGAAGGAAGAGTAATTGCTTCAATTAAAGAGAGAGACAAAAGTTAATGGATTGTCAGATTATTGCTGATGGTAGGTACTAAGTGCATGCTGCATGAGGTTTATCAAACCAGGTCGAGGAGATCTGCTGACGATTTTTTGACTGTCAACGCGTGAGGAAACAGATGATGCCTTTAGGGTAAATTAATGAATCACAGCAGGGAGGGTATGCATGGTACAAGTAGCTCTTAGCTTCACATTTCACCTCTGTGTTTTAGGTGCTGCTGCAGCTTTCTCTGTGAGCTTCATCAGGGTGAACTGGGCCATGTGGGGAGAGCTGGCACTGGGGCTGTTCTCGGCCGTGTGCTCAGGTGCTGTGTATCTGATGGCGTTCACCAGCAGTATCTGGGCATGCTATGCTGGATATGTCATATTCAAATCCTGCTACATGTTTCTCATTACCATCACAATGTAAGCTCAATGTGGTTTCTTTCTTTTCTCAACTAAAGTTTGGGTTAAAAAAAAGCCTTTATATGGAAAAAAAAAAAAGAAGAAAAAATGGCATTGCTAATATGTAGTATAAAAATATACCTGGAACAGATAAATATTATTCAATTTTGGGCCAGAGGTTCTGAGAATGAGAAAATACACAAATCTAACTCTTGCAGTGTTGTTAGCTCTGCTCTTCAGATGTTTCTTTGATGTACTGCGGTTTGCAGCATGTCCAAGATAGCATAAAAGTTTTTTTTTTAAAGAAATATATGGCGTTTATTAGGAACCGGTGAGATTCCAGCCGGTAGTGAAAAACATCAATATTGGATCCTTGAAACATTGTTGTTACTTCTACCCTGTGGCAGGATTTGCCATCCAGCTTTTTCTTTAGTAAAATATGTTGTTTTTTTTCTGTTACTTCTGGATTTTTGCGTCTGTGGTACACTTGGAGGATGTTTTGATATATTTGTTTATCGATGCAATGGTTTAGCAGTCCATTCCATTCGAAACAACCCCACATTTGGATGATCTCGGGACTATTCATTGCCTGCCGTTTCTTCTCCACAGTCATTAAGCCTTCTGCAGTCTAATGCTGGTAATTCTTTTAAAGTCCATCCATCCATTTCTCCTGCTTATTCCGTCAGGGTCACGATGGGGCCGGTGCTTAATTCCGGCAGTCTATGGGTGAGAGGCAGGGTGCACCATGGACAGGTTGCCAGTCTGTTGCAGGGCAACGCAAAGATCATTTCAGCAGAATTTTGAAAAGCCGTTTAACCTAACAGCCATGTTTTTGGACTGAAGGAAGGCCGTAGTACCTGGACAGAACCCACTCATACACGGGATGACATGCAAACTCCATGCAGAAAGACCACAGGCTGGGAATCAAACCCAGAACTTTCTTGCTGCCAGGCAATAGAGCCACCCACTGCCGTTTGCTTCCTTCCTTCTCACTGTGTCTCACGACCACCTTCAAAAGTCTTACTCTCTATGCATGAGGAAACACTCACCTGCTGTCAACTCTGAGCCAGCCTACCCTAGGAACCTGGATGTTTCCTCACACCAGCTAAATGTCTTTCCTTGTAATTTTTGTTCCTTTGAAAAACAGTTGTTGGGATGCACTAGTAATTGCAGCAATGTCTTTACCTATGAAGCTTTTTTAATGTATAGCAATATGTCATGGCCTTCTTTTAAGGTACCCATGGTGCAAAAAAACATTTGAAGTACCACAGCTTCCAAACAGCCATTCAGCTTTTCTAATTAGGCCAGAATAACATCAGCTTTCCTGTCATCTTTAACACTTTCAGTGATAATAATACAACTATTGAAATGATGCAAGCAGAGTGTTTTTTGGCAAGGTTTAAATCTGATGCAGCTCAGGTTTTTGTGATTAAAAGTTTTTTTTATTAACTCTGCAATAGCTTAGGTGCTCTCTATTAACATCTCAAAATATGACAAACTAAATACATAATGACATGACAGTTAAAATTGGGTTACACTTGGCATAGAGCTGTTTTTAAATGCTTTACTTTTAAGAAGATAGATTTTGAAGCAATACATTTTGTATTATAGTTCCTTAACCTTAACAGAAAAAAACTACTCTCTTTTAAAAAGTCAACTGTGACTCTTATGTTTACTTTTTTACAGTTTGTTTCCTGGTTTTTATTTAAAGATAATGGTGCATTTGTCTAAGTGTTAGTTGCAAGACATGCATTTACCTAAGACTAAATCCCTAAACAGAAAGAAATGTGATGAATATTTTTGGATATATTGTTTTGTCCTGTTTTTGTCACCTGGGTTTCAGACGATTCCCTCATTTTCACTGGGCCCTCTATAATTTAAAATTTTTTTGCCTTGTTGTTGTTGACATAAAATTTGTTCTGGAGCCTACAAAGGGAGAAAAGAAAACAAGGTTATCCAATTTCATCAAAAAAGTTCTAACTGATATATAAAAAAAAATGTTAGTTTATTGTTTGTGTAAAGTTGGATGCAATAGATTCATGAGTCTGAGGGAAAGCGTGGGGGTGGTGAACTGATGCACACCTTATTTTTTTCCTGAAGATGCTATCCAGTAATCTTGTAACTCTGATCACAAATATTTCCATTAATCTGATTTAGAAAACTATTCCTTGTTCTGCAGATTTCAGATAGCATCAAACCTTTCCATGGAGTGTTATGCTTTGACGTTTGGGATCAACACATTCATAGCTCTCGCTCTGCAGACTATTATCACTGTGATTGTTGTTGATGAAGCCGCATTGGGACTGGACATTGTCACACAGGTATACTGTAATTTCTTCTTATTTTATCATATAAACTATTCAGATAGCAGCTTTTTGGGGCTTAATCCTACCTGAAAAACACAGGGATACATTTGTGATCATAGAGGGACACCTAATGGTAATACTGAGCCATTACAAGATGATATGTGTGATGCAATAGATCATTGATAAAAGTCTTTCCTACCCTGATAGAAGTTTTTGTCTTTCTCTGCAGTTTATAATATATGGCAGCTACTATGGTGTCATCTCTGTTGTTTTCCTGATCCGTGGGACCTACACAGCCTGGGTACATCACCGCTCTCTGGATAGAACAGAACCAAGGGAAAAACAGCAGGATGTAGAGGTGATCTCTACTGACCATCAACAGCAATAAAATGATTTTGTCTAAAAAAAACTGCTGTCTTCATGGGTGTTTTCTTTATTATTTGCTTTGTCAATTCCACAATCTAAAGAGGAAGTGAAGTTGTAAAACAAACATTTTCTGATAAGAATTAGCCCAGGGATTTATCCAGAAACCTGACAAGTGTTTACAATCACTGGAACATTTCTACCCTTTGACCCGGTTATTGATTGGCAAAACAAGCACTCGGATGACTGAACCTGGAAGGTATGCAATACCAAAGCAACTGGAGCCACCAAGTGACTCTGCACATATAAATACCAAAAGCAAGCAGGCAAACATGGAGAATGTGAAAAGGCTGAGGTCAGACTGGAGATATCCCACCACTTTGCTGTGTATCTATGGATTTTTTAGCACGGTAAAGCCGCTGGAGCCTTTCCTCATACCATTCCTGACAGGGAAGGACAAGAATCTGACCACTGAGCAGGTACAAAACCCCAGAGAAACAACTGAATAACATCAGCAATCACCTCATTAGAAACTTTTATTATAGCATCATAAGTATAGTAAAATGTGTGATTATACCACATACTTATGTATCAATAAAATGTTAATTACCAAAGCATTGGTATAATAAAATAATCTCGTAGCTGTAGCTTTGACTTATTGATAAATTTTTCCATCTTGTTGATTTTTTGCTAAAATCTTTTTATATCTTTTGCAAAAGCTAAATATCTACACATACTAAGATTATAAGGTATTATAAAAATTTGTAAAGACCAAATGATGATCTTTGCTTTGACTGCTTCTGATTATTTTTAAATGAAAAAGGTATTTGGAGACATATTTTAAGGAAACTACTCAAACATATTGCTTCTTTCATTATGGGATAAAACAACAGATAATCCTGAAGGTGTCATGATGATCTGGCCAAACCGGTACATATATATGTGTAATAGTATCTCCTCACCAGGTGAACAGTCAGATTTTCCCTGTATGGACATACTCCTACCTGTCTGTGCTGGTGCCCGTCTTCCTGCTCACAGACTGGTTGCGTTACAAGCCTGTGGTGGTCCTCCAGTGTGTGATGCTCTTTATCACCACGGCTCTCCTGAGATGGACAGAAAGCGTTCCGGCCATGCAGGCCATGCAGTTCTGCTACGGGGTGGCTACAGCCAGCGAGGTGGCCTATTTCTCCTACATCTACAGGTTTTGTATTGTATCTATTGGTTGGTTTTTACTATTTGTGGTTGGATCAGACCTGAAAGTTTGAACATTGTAATTTCTTACAGTGTTGTAGATCTGAAGAGATACCGTAAGGCAACTTCTTACAGCCGCAGCGTCCAGCTCCTGGGATACACTGTAGGTTCAGTGCTGGGTCAGCTGCTCGTCAGCTTCAACCTCATGTCCTACAACAACATCCTTGTGTTCACGTTGGTTCTCACAGCCATCGCTCTCATTACCTCCTGCTTCCTGCCCATGCCAAAGAGAAGCATGTTCTTCCATAGAAAAGACTCTGGAGAGAGAGCATCAACTGAAGGCACAAAGAGGCAGAGAGATGGATCTGAGGATAAGGAGAATGACTTGGAAAGATCAAGTACCTCCCTTGGAGACAAAGATGATCAAGAGCAGGGAGTTGATGAAGATGATGAATCAGATGAGAATAAAGGTGCAAAATCCTGCAGCCAGGTGGTTGTTGGGCTGTGGAGGGATTTCCGCCGGTGTTATTCCTCCAGACAGCTGTTATACTGGTCTGTGTGGTGGGCAATGGCCACATGTGGATATAACCAGACGGTCAACTATGTACAGGTCAGTCTCTGACTAAACAAAGAGTCAATAAAAATCAAAGCACTTGGATCAAGAAAACAATAAGTCAACTTAAAGGTTGAGGCATAATGATCAGCTCTTTTATTTTTTTTCCTTTTTAGCAGAAAAACTGAACAACATTTGGATTATAAAGAAGTACTACTTACTTAATTATCTTTTTTTCTGGTAAATGAACCTGAGTATTTGTTTTCTGTACTTTTTATTTTTACTCATTAAATATTAACACAAATATTTTTACTTTTTACTCATTACTTTAAGCTAAAAATAACGAAAGCAACAAAACAGAGGGAAAATCAGGAGCCCAGAGAATCTGTCCAGTTGCAGCACATATTTTTTATAGAAAAAACACTGATAACATGGATGAAAACAGAGGGCTGGGAAACATTGAAAATGATTGATCAGATTCTGAGACGCAAGACATTCTTTATTCATTCCACTTTTATTAGAAATTTAAAAATTACATTGATTATCTTTCAAGTTCTTTTTCAAAATGTAATGTTATTTGCAACTTTAATGCTCTGATAAATGCCATCGTTCCAAAAGGATTCAGCTGCTCATGAAGAATTTCTTTTCAATTTAATCAATAGCATCTTTTCTAAAATGTGAATTTAGAGTGTTCTTTATGCTCTTTCTAACAGAACTGTGAGCAAAAGAGGGAAATTAACCAAACTTCTGTACTTAGAGTAATCATTTATCTTTTAAGCCAGAAACTCAATGATGAACCTGTACTTTTTAACTTTTACTTCAGAAAAGGGGTTTAATCTGCACTTTTACTTCAGTAAAGAATGTAAGTTCTTTTCAAACCTCTCATGGTTTACTACTAAACACCAAAGAATATGCTTCGATTTCTGACTTTAAATACATTTAAAAATGTCTTGAAGCAAATCTAAATATATTTACAATCTAAACCGAAAAAAGTTAAGTATGACTAAATAGACAAAAACAATAAGCTATCTGTCAATTTACACAGTGTACATCTACCTCTATGTATGTATTTGGTTACAACCCAATCCATACTCGGTGGATACAATAATGCAGACATTAGGATTTGATATAGAATGAATACCCAGAGCATTAGATTGGACGATTACTTCTGAATTTCCTTATAATCTCTGTGTATGTATTATCCAGGTGCTGTGGGAGCATGTGCAGCCTTCGCAGAACTTCAGTATTTACAATGGTGGTGTGGAGGCTACGTCAAACCTGCTAAGTAAGTTCCATAAATGTGAGCAAAAAACAATCAGGAGTAAAACGTTTAAGAGCAAGAAGGGAGAGAGAGAGAGAAGTCACGCCATCCTATTGTAGCTCACTCAACTGTTTTTGTTGTTTTCTAGGTGCAGCAACTGCCTATGGTATAGGCTTCACAGATGTAAGATGGGAGCAGTGGGGGGAGCTGGCCTTGGGGGGCTTCTCAGGACTTGGAGCTGCTGCACTATTCCTCATGACTTTCACTAACAACATATGGGTCTGCTACAGCACTTACGCTATCTTCAAATGCCTGTATATGCTGCTGATAACGATAGCTATGTAGGTGTCTTCATCTCTGATTTGATTCAGGGCTTTGTTTTACTGCACTAATGCTGCAGTAGTAAACTAAAAACCAACATTTCCCCCCAAGGTATCAAATCGCCACCGACCTGTCTATGGAAAGGTATGCTCTGGTGTTTGGGGCCAACAACTTTGGAGCCCTGCTTCTGCAGACAATCATCACTGCTGTTGTGGTTGACAGTGGGGGGCTTGGCCTTGCTATTGTTCCTCAGGTAAGAAACCCAATCACAGGTAATGAACTCGAAAATGTTATTTTCACTAATGACTTTGTTTTCCTTTCGCAGTTTATCATCTATGCCAGCTACTTTTTAGCCATCTCTCTGGTTTTTTCCATTCGGGGAGTTTTTAGCGTCTGTAAAACACAGAGAATGAAGAAGAAACAATCGACTGTAAACAGAGAACAACCTGAAATCTGTGAGGAGTACAAATTCTAATATTGTTAATCTGAATAGAATATAAAATCCCTTTATTGTCCCACAATGAGGAAATTCTGGTGTTTTACAGCAGCAAAGAGCTTATGGAAAAAAATTGTCAAATAAATGTGAAAATGTATACGAAGAACTATACTGTAAAATACTGTACTGTAAAGTATTTTAACAATATAAAACTGCACCTGGAGAATAAGATAACCAATATACAGCTATGGACATTTTTACAGTATTGAATATTTGAAAAATAGCAGCAGCATCAGGGATGTGCAAAATGACAGCAGCATGTTATTTAACTGAATAAGGTGGAAACTGCTGTCAATGATCAGCATAAATGGAACAACTTATTTAGGTCATTGGGAACAGTGGTGGTTATAAAGTCTTACAGCTACATGGAGGAAGAATCTTTGACAACTCTTCCTGCTGCATTTTGTGTGCAGCAGTCTGTAACTGAAGCTCTCCAGGTCTGCAACAGCTTCATTACTTACTGGATTACTGTCCTTTTTTTTCTTTTTTGCATTAACTTGTGAATCCAAATAACAGAATGAAACAAGCTTTTCTTTTTTATTTGAAAATATACATGATCAACTGATAAAGCTCCTAAACTATAGAGGTCTTAAATGCTCCACTGACATCCTGGTCCCCAAGAAACACGGCATCACTGGATTAAATGACTGTAGGCATGTTAAGTCTGTGGCTATGATATCCTTCAGAAATAAAGGCCGTATTGTATGCTAAGACTGTTTTACTACACAGGTTCAAAGTTTGAAATTACAATTTTATTTACAGAAATTGATTGATTATCCCCAAACATTTCCTGCACATTACCTTTTCACATTTATGTCAAACATCATATGTGTGGAGGGGTTGGTAAACTGCAAAGCGCATGAGGTTTGCATGCAACTGTTTTACCAGTTCAAGGATAAAATCTCTGCATGAGACCATGATGTTCAAACAGCTCCTGACCAAAACCAATGCGTTTATAGATGCTATGTCCAGGAGATTGTAAAATACGGTCACAAGCCACCTTCACGTTGGAGCTTTCAGAATACTTTCTAATCATCTGATCCAACACATCCATGCCAACCTTTGTGTGATTATAGTAGAGCACGGGCTCTGGTTTGGCTTTTTGGCCGCTGAGTGTGAGCTCTCCAGTTCACACTCCAGCATCACTGGATTGAATGACTGTAGGCCTGTAAAGTCTGTGGCTATGAAATCCTTCAAAAATTTTGGGCTGAAGCATAAGTAACACCTTACAGCCTCCCAGGGGGCTGCCTGGACCCACTGGAATGTACATCCACCTCTTGTATGAATCTAAAGCCAAATAAAGAGCAAATAACATCTCTGCCAACCACACATCCTGATCAGTAACTGCTGTTACTAAAATGTTTGCGCTAAATAGTGCAATTAGTGAAAACAAGCTGAAACAGAAAAAAAAAAAAAAAAGTCTTTGGCACTATTACATCTCTTCCTTTTATAAAAAAAAAAAAAGGAGAGCTGGTAAATAGTGTGTTTTTTTCCTGTATATGGTCTTTATTTCATCCGTTTAAGTATTTTCCTTAAAAACTGTGTTTTTTGTTTGGACTGCTATTAGCTGTTTGTGTACCCAAACTTGGCTAATAAAGTTTATTATACCTGGAGCTAAAATAAATAAGGAAGTACATTTTTGGTCATTGGTGAAAAATGTGCTTTTAGGACAAAAGCAAATTGATTTTATTTTGAAAGGAACAAAGATCCACATGTAGAGTGTTGGTCCAGTGAGTTTGAATCCACATTCGAAGCAGCCATCTACAAAGAAAGCATTTCACGGCACCCTTCCTTACAAACTTTATGGTGATGCTGACTTTCTATCGCAGATATATCTGAAAAAAATCCACACTGCAAAAATGAAGAGTTTGATTTTTCCAAGTTAAATAATTAAAATCAGCATTTCAATCCCTTTATCAAGATGCACATTTCACTTCATTAATGAATGGGTTAGTCCTTTGATTTTATTTAAAATCATTTTAATATATATTCTGTATATATTTACACATTAACTTAAAATTCTTTAACATCCCATAAAAGTGGTTTTTCAGTCCAGTCATTCTACTTCCCCACATGGATGTGTGGGATGCCATCACTCAGAAATGTTGGGACCAGCGTCTCTTTCAGCGAGGAGGAAAACGGGCAGAACAGCACCTCACCGTTCTGATACAGCATTCACTTGCTTTCAGTTTTCAATAACTGAACATTTTCCATAGTAAGAAGAATTTACCCCCCCCAAAAAAAAAGATTCAGCACAAACAGTTTAGATCTTTACAAATACAGAAACTGGCAGTACCCAAGCAACAGCCCTGTCTTAACAAATCTTGTTTTACAAATACTGATATGCACAGAGAGCTAAAGTCCTAAAACAAAACAAATGTACAGAAATGCAGCATGATGAATGATATACTGTATGCAATAACTTAGTTTTCAGCCAGTTTGATTATACATTGTGGCTCAGGCCGGTTCACAGGTTTAACAGAGGGCAGAGGATCAACCTCTCCCTCGGCACACATCCTCTCTTTTTGTTGTGGCCACAGACAGTGTCAGCATGTCCGTCTTGCACATTGTTTCATTTGTGACAAACTGCAATAGAAAATACAGATTCTTACTAACATTGTGTTTTTAAAGCTACTGGTTGAACATAACAGTGCAATAAGTGCAAGCGTTCTGGTTGTTGACCCTGTGGTGCAGCAGAGGAGGTGGATCGCTATAAGAAGGGGTTAGTCGAGCCTCCAGCAGGATACTGAGGGGGCGGAGCTCCACCCTGCAACAACAGAAGTGCAGAGTCAAAAACGCTCTTTAATCAGCATTAAAAGGTATACAGCCACACTTAATGATCTAGGAAAAGGATTCTTGGATAATTAGATAAGCTCTAAATCAAGTATAACTTTAGATTTTTAAAATATTGATTATTTTTTAACTTTAAGAGGAGTATTATGGTTTTTTTTTTTTTTTAAACAACCATAGGTTACACTTCATTCCTGTGTTTTTGTAAATGCTAAGGAACTAAACAGTGCCAGTAAATGTATTCTATTTATGGACTCCAAATAAAAGAAAAAAAAAGAAAAATCTTTATAAAATGGCAAAAATAATGGTTTATTTAGAGCTAAAGCATCTACTTGGATTAGTTGTGATTAATTGATTATTGAAATAATTGTGAACTAATTTAGTAATCGTTAATCATTAACTGGAGTTTAGAGACTCTAAAACATGCCTTTAGCTGACAGAGTGACCCAGTAAGAGCAGTAATTATGTAAAAATTGTAAAAACATATATTAATATTTTGCATTTAAGTCTGTAAATATGCTCTATACAGAACTCCTCAAGTGGAAGTTTCACCTGGTTTAGTTTTAAATCCTCTTGAAGGAACTTTTGGCTATCCAAGTATTAATTGAATAATTGAAAAAATTAACAGATTAATTGATTTACAAGAGCTACAAGAACAAGCTGAAGAGAGCTGCAGTTTGGTGTTTTTGCCACAGGTGGCAGTATAATTCCAACACTGTAATACCTCTTTAAAGAAGGCTTAAAAAAAAGCCTTTTAGAATTCATTTAATAATTCTAAAAGTTATTTTTTCCCAATTTTACACCAGCCTAATTCAACCTTTAGAGAAAAACTTATGCAGAGATCGAAGTGGTATTAAAACAACGGCCACTACATCGGATAGATGTGCATTCTGGAAGTAAAACTTTTTTGAACTCAGGAAAAGTTAACCATCATATATAAGATACTTCATATCAAATCTTTAAGGTTCAGCTTTAACGTTATTTTCAAGAAAAAAGAAAAAAATATCAATTTTAAGCTTTGCATATGCTGTGTATTTATTAAAATGATTAATATACTACATCTGTAAGTTAATATTTCCTTTAGTCCTGCATAGGGCAACAAATCTAAACTGGCTAATAGGTTCCACCTAACACGTTTATAAGGTTTAACTATGATTTTCGATATTGTTGCTTTCAAAATAGTTAAAATAAACAAGCAAAAAAAAATAATATATATATATAATGCATCATATGTTACTGATTCCTAAAGTTAAGCTGGGGATCCCCATTTGTACTGCAGATTCACAAGTATAGGTCCTAACTATTAATTAGACTAAACATTGAATTAATAACAGTGAAGTATATAAGATAAAGTGTTTAAAGAGATAAAAAAAAGACCCCTGGTTCTATAGAAAAGCTTGTATACTCGACCAATAGCTTAGCTCATGAGTCCATAATGGCTTTTAAGTGACAGAAGCTGAAAAGTTTGGGAGCCTGAGACATATTTTATACCAAAACTCAAGGTATTACCATACTAACCAGAAAAGGGTTGCTAGGGACCATGGGGGCTGCCATTGGCTGTCCAAAAGGAGTCACAACAGGCTTGGTCTGGCCAAATGCTGGGAAACCTCCACCTAAAAGACAATAATACAGCTGTTAATATGTGAGAAAAACCAAAACATTCTACAGAGATAAGAAATATCTAAAACCCATTGGAGCATTAACACTAGGACTGCCAGAATTCCCAATGGCTGTCAATTTGAAGAGTGACATTTTCCCCAATGGAACGCAGGAGTAGTGATGTTGTCATCAACTGAAAAGGTTCTAGTGTGCGATATAAACACATTGTGGAGGGTCTAATATATATATATATATATTGTAATATATTTTTTTTAAAGGCTGTACTGTATGCTAAGACTGTTTTACTACACAGGTTCAAAGTTTGACATTACAATTTTATTTACAGAAATTGATTGATTACCATCTACACCATCTTTTTAAATTTGTGTCAAACATCATATGCATGCTTTTTTTTTTTTTTTTTGCAGCGCTGAAGCACCTGGTGCCATTTTCTTTTGCCTCGCCAAAGCTGGATCTCTTGCAGCGGAGGGGTTGGTAAACTGCAAAGCGCATGAGGTTTGTGCGCAACTGTTTTACCAGTTCAGGGATAAAATCTCTGCATGATCTGAGACCATGACGTTCAAACAGCTCCTGACCAAAACCAATGCGTTTATAGCTGCCATGTCCAGGAGATTGTAAAATACGGTCACAAGCCACCTTCAAATTGGAGCTTTTAGAATACTTTATAATCATCTGATCCAACACATCGACGCCAACCTTTGTGTGATTATAGTAGAGCACGGGCTCTGGTTTGGCTTTTTGGCCGCTGATTGTGGGCAGTGTTATCCAAACCTTAAACAAAAGTTACACTATTGTCTGATGGGTCACTGATATGTCTGCGTTTTGCCGTGGGCGAATCTGAACCGCTTCCTACCGACCCGTCGTCCCCATCGGTCCCTCTCCCTCTCTGCCGAAACGCTATCATCAATATTTTGAAGCATTACTAAAGCCTGTTTGTGGTTAGATTTTTTTCTGGAAGCCTTTTTTATGTATTAGCCCCAGGGTTCAAGGTATGTGTTAAGGTAATGTTGGTTGCTAGGCCATGGTACCGAACCTCAATCAACCGTGGGAAGAATTTATAATGCAACTTATAGAGCAGTCAAAATGACAGCTGTGGATATCGAGATAAAATTAACCATATTTATTTTTTACACTTTTATTTTATTACAACAACTATGTGATAATGAAGGAAATATAGAAATAGGAAAAGTCAGATAACATGAGCAATATGATTAATGTAATTAAAGTTCTTTCCCTTTAAAATCTTAGAATCGTCAAAATGACGACCTTGGTTGTTCTAGTGTTAAGGTGTAATCTAACAGAGTTGGGTTTGTGTGTCAGGCTGAAAACTCACACTTGGATACATACCATTGGGTTGTTGAGGAAACGCAGGAGGCTGAGTGAAGGGGGGCTGGCCAGGAAAGGGCTGCTGGAATGTTCCACTGAAGCTAGTAGGGAGATTGAAGGCGGCAGAGTTTCCAAATCCTGCCGGCATACTCATTGAGCCTGTGCCAAAGGGAGCTGCAAGACAGCAGGAAATACAAAAAATTATTTCAAGGTTAAGAGAGCTGCTTTGTGTTTCATGAAGGGTTTATTTTCAGAGCACACGTCTGCACACATCTAACAATCTGCCTGCAGTGCACACATCTGCAGGCAGATTGTTAGATATTCTAGGAAATTATTAACAGAAAACCAGGAGTTTCAGACAACCACAGTTAGAAAAAAGTTAAGCAAAACACAGCAAGAAATCAGAGAAATAATCCCAAACTGAACCCAGTAAATGGTTAAACTGCTAAATTAAAATGGAAGAAAGCCAGCAACTTTGGTGCTCTCATGATTCATCACATCCTTAAGCTCTTCTTCAAATTCAGCATCAGATCTGCCAAGACTGCTTTTACAGTGATGCAATCAATACCAGTAAGAAACTCTGAAACTACTCTCTGCAGTCAAAGACTACTCCTCCTTCACACACAGTGTTCCCTGCAGACATTCAACCATTGAAAAGCTAAAAGACTGTTATATCATGTTTGAAATGTTAGGGTCAGATGTCATGTCTCAAAAACATGAACAGGATATGGTCTCTGCTACAAAAGTGCTGGATGCATCTTTTGAACTATGTGTTCTGGGCCTTCAGGCATAACAGAGTATGCAGCTTTTATACCAAAAACTGGAGCCAGAGAAAATTCTCACAACTCACTGTGGAAAAAAAAAAGAGACAGATTTATAAAACTGTGTGTAGACTTGTTACTGCACATGTTTCCTTTATACATCCCCAATTGGCAAAAAATCAAAAGCAGATTGAGGAACTGCTTGGAACGCCCAGCATCCGCCTACAATAAACAGGTAAGTGGTATACATAGCCAGAAGGCACCTACCCATGTTAGAATAACCATGGCAACAATACTGTTAGACCGTCACATGGAAACCTGGTCAACCATCAACTAGTTAAACGACACAAACAATCCAATAAAGAAACTGGTTAAAAACAAAAAGTCTATGTTTTGTATAAAGTCCCAAAGTTGCTTTCTAGCAGCTGAATTATTAATATTGATCATTTAAATGTTTAACAAACCATAATTAAGACGAGAATTTGGCCTCCATGTTTCTATTTGGAACGTTGACACCTCACCAACAAGTGAGTTAGGCTTCACTAAATGTTTAAAACTATTCAGTAAAACAAAACAAAAAACAGAGAAAAAGAAAGGAGCTGAGACGGCATCTGTGAGACACCATTGAACATCACAAATACAAGCGTAGCTTTGTAATTAAAAAGGGAATGAAAATTTCCTTTAATAAAACAAACATTTACAGCAACATAAACAGACTAAGACAGTTGGAGCTCTGATTCCATTTAGAAATCGGCTCCTCGATTCAAACTGATTTGACGTGTATCTATTTCTGTACATTTTCAGGAAATTTTATACAGCTGAGCAACGTATGGATATGGTCGCCATGGGGACAGCTCGGGATGCTTATTTAACAGCAAACCTGTCAATTAGTGTCTCCTTAAAAAACAAACAGAAACTGCAACTTAGTAGCAAGTCTTGAACTGGAACAGAGGTCTTCAGTTGGCCTCTTTGATCTGGACAATCTGAACCAGCTAATAAACCATCCATCATTATGAACCAGAACAATCTCAGTGCCAATATGACTGACTCTTCCATAAAAAAAGTATTTAAGAAAAATTAACTTAAGTATGTCTTAGGCCTCCTATCTGTTAATATCCACAGTTAGAATGTATGTCCGCTAATGTGGCATGCATGGTGAAACCCAAAAAGATAAATATATATTAATATAATTGTATTTTTCTTTAAGTAATAGTACTTATAATTCAAAAATAAACCTTCCATCCTAAAGAAGAAGCAAACATGTCATCAGGAGAAACCTGAACCGCATTTTACAACCTATAAGGTCAAATGTTGATCAAACAGGTGGGTTTATTTTGTTTGAATTTTCAGTTGATTATAAAATAGATGTATGTATGCCAATAAATATTAGTCTCTTTCAGTTCACAGCACACCAATACAAAACTAGGCAAACACCTTAAAGTGACCTACCAAATGTAGGGGCATAGTCCTGCCAATGAAGGACCCTCAAGCCTGTCCAGCATGATAAAAATATTCATTTAATTAACAAATTTCCTTTTACCATAAATTTATATTATAATTCCAGTCAGAGTCTCTGTAACTTTAACTTCTTAATACCTTTTATTTCTATTTATTTTTTTTCTATCTGATTCAATTGTTGATTGTTCAAGGCCAAGTTTACTGAACAATTCACCTGCTGCGTGCAGCTTTCCCCACAAAGAATTTCATCCCAACCTCTGAGAAAAAAGGATTCACAGACACAAAGGAGAACAGACCTGCTGCAGCTGCCACGTTTGCTGCTCTGCCGTTGCATTGGAATGGATTGGTGGGAGCTGCTGCGGGGGCGACACCAGCAGCTACAAACGGATTGGTTGATGGTGCTGCTGCAGGAAGATGTCAAGTTTTAAAATGTGACAGAGCTGAGAAACAGAACTACAACAAAAAGGCATGGGGTTTAACACCTTAAAACTGGTTTGGAGAGGGTTCCAGAATAGATAAATGTTTTAATACATGTTAGGATGATTTATGGAAAAAAAAACATTATAAATAAATAAAGCAGATAATAAAGCTTCTAAAAACTGTTTTACAGACATCAACATATGATGGTCAAGATCAATGTTGGTTGTCACACTCATCATATCTGATTCCACACTGTGAGGCTGTAAAAGAATTGTTGGACTGAAATGTTCAACACCAGTGACCTTTAATCTAGTATTTGAACGTTTCAGTCCAAACATTCTATTGCAGTGCCCTGTGAACGCTCAGATATGTGAGACAAGTAGCAAAGATACCCCAATAAAATAGTAGGCAGGTACAACAAAATAAGAAAAGGCTTTTAAAGGGGTCATAGAATGATTATATAGGGTATTTGGTGCTGGTCCTTAAGGTCTCTGAATAGGGTTTGTAACATTGGTTGGGCTGAAAATTGCATATTTTGCTGTTTTATGAGGCGTAATGCAAGCCTGGTTAAGAGCCCCAGTATGAAACGACAGGTTTTCTTCCTTTTATGGTATACTCATGAATATTTAGATGAGCTGTGCGCTGATTGGTTGGTTTACAACGATTGAAATTTAATTGAATTGAAACTGCTGAGCAAAGACGCATCATAGCAACAAGCACTCACTCACTGAAACATTGAAATGGTTGATATAGTAGGGTGACCAGACGTCCTTTTACACCTAAAAAAATGTCCGGGGGGAATTTTAAAATTGTCCAGGATTTTGGTCGAGTACAGTGCAGCAGAACTGAGCCACCAGGGGCTGGTCTAGGAACTCCGGCGGATGGAGAGAGGGAGCCAGTGGGGCACGGAGGCAAGCGGGGGGAAACATAACGTCTCCAGGTCGGGTTGGTCACTCCATCCCCGCTCCATCCCTGGCTGGCTCCGGACCCAGACCAGCGCCGGATCTGATGGCTCGGTTCAAATGCCCGGTCCGTTCCAGTCAGCCCCCCATTCCTCCCCAAACAAAGTGTCCTCCTTTTCAAAAACCCAATTCTGGTCACCATAGATATGCTAGCATTGCTATCAACAGCTTGGCCACAAAATCATACTTCCAGCTTGCGGTTGTAATGGCCTTATGGTTAGGCCAGAACCAAATAAGGCAACATCCCCGAATTGAAGTCAACTTGGGGCTTTGCATTAATTCTCCTGTTTTATGGTCGAAGTTTGGAATTGTGAGATTTGCATTGAAAGGAGGTGTTGATGGGGTTTGAACTTCTCTGAACGCCCATTTCACCCACTGAACTATCGTTATTCATCTATGAAAATGTAAACTTGGTTTTGCATTCTATGACCCCTTTAAGAAAGAAAACAGACTGTATAAAATAAGTGGCAGGGTATTATGACCTACTGCTAAAAGTGCCATTCCATTAGGGAATGGCACCAGCTTTCAATACATTTTTTTCATTTTCATATCCAAACCATGAGGAGGGGGGAACCTGCCCCTTGCTAATGTGAGCAAAATGTATACTGAACACTAATGGCAGTAGATTGGTAGTTCCAGTTTAGTGCTGAATTACAGTTTTTTTGTAAGAATTTGGAGTCAAGTCATAATCTTAAGTATGAACTACAAAAAATACTAGTAATGAACTGGATTATTCTCTGTCGATGTGTGGCTGGGCGATATGACTTAGAAAATCTAATCTCCCCCGTCTGTAAAACAATCCTCGTTGCTTAAAATGTGCGTCTCTTGATTCAACAGGAATATTTTTTTCTCTCCCTAGCATCAACAAACAACAGCACTGTTATGCTTTATACCTTTTCACCCATTTTAAGATGCCCAGTTTCATTAACAGTTAAACAAATCTCTCCCATATTTTATAATTATTCTTTTCACATTTAACTTTTGTTTATTTTAATCATTTTTTTTTCTAATTTTTGTTTGTAGCACTTAGGGATAGGCTTCCCATGCAAAGAGCTCTATTAATAGTATTTAGTTAGATTTTTTTTTTATATTTTTTTATCATTATTATGTCCGACTGCATGGCTTAGAACATCATCTTTCTTTTACTACCACTCTTCATCACCTGTAGAACACACAATCTGCTTTGCACATCTTAACATGTGTGCAGAAATCTGTGTAGATCACCTGCAAAATGCCCTCTTATTGCTCATACCAAAAATATAAATGCATGTGCATTTCAGTGCTTCTTATTTGTAATATTTGGAGATCAGGCAATAAAACATTTTCAGCTAGTTGTGTGAAGTGAGCTAGCTTTACAGTTAAGAGAAGACATGAAAGAAAGTGATAAACTGATGCGAGAAAACGAGCTTGGGAAGCCCAAGGAATAAATTGCTTGGGAGAGAAAAAAAAACTTGATAAATCAAAAAATAAAAAAAGATTTATTTCACAGACATATATCAAACAAAGGTTGGTTCTATAACAAAACAGCTAATTAGTTTGACTTAACGTTTTAGGGAAGGAAAGAAACAAAAGATAAAAATGATTTGCTTTTGGCCACAGAACAAGCAATTCGGTCAAGAACAGCCACTAAATAATATAATAGCATCAGCGATTTGATGATTCATAATTGATTTTGTGTTTATATATGTAAGGAAAACAGATTTACTTACCTCCAAAAGCCTGAGGCATGCCAGGCATGGCCTGTTGTGCTTGTGCTGAAGCCACCGTCTCGGACCCAAACACACCACTGTGGTATTAGCCAAAGAAATAAATCCCGTTAATGAGACAGAAACATATTTTCTATGGATAAAGAAAGTTTATTAGTATACAAAGTTCCTCATAAAGTCAAACAGACTATAAAAGGGCCACAGTCTGCCAGCACATTGAAATCCTATAATCACGTACTAATAAAAACCTGAGATTTTGTGTTTATTAAAAGCCATAAAAATTCATGAATAAGCATAAAAATACACATACAAAATTAAACATTGAGACAGTATCTCATATAAATCAACATTAAACTCCGTCTTAATTGGCACCTTCCCAATAACAGTGTGTAGATGGTGAGGGAATCTTACCCTTGGGAAGTACTGGAGGTGTTGTAAACACTGGTGGCTGGAGCTGTGGAACTGAAGACGGTATCAAGCTCTGCAAGAGCAGCATAACGGTCCCCTCGAGCGACACCCGCTGGCTGCTTCTGAGGCAAACCAGCAACTCCTGCAGCTGCTGCAGCGGCAGAGCTTACGCCTCCAGAAATACCACTCCCTGGAAGAGGAGCACACGACGAAAGAGGTTCAATTTAAGTTACAGGAACAAGTCAACTCTGAAAGGCAGCAAAAAGGTCCCAAGAACTGCCATATTCAACCTATTAAAACGTGGGAATAATAGTCAGTTATTGACAAATTTGTGAAATTACATTGAGAAAAAAATAAACCCAGCCAGAATTCTGGTCTTCAAAATGTTTGAAAGGATGGCACTTTTTAAAAGCGAGAAGAGAGCGCAGCAGCCTCTGGTCTTTATGTTGGCTGCTTTGGTCTCACCAAGGTCATGGTAATGTCAACAGATGAAAGAATTGAGCTGGACAATAAAACAATGATCAAATTCGGCCTTTGCTTGAAAATGTCATAATTTGTACAACAATATATAAAGCTTGCTGTTTTTTTTTTGTTTGTTTGTTTGTTTTTTAAGCCTGTGCATGACCCGGGTCAAAAAAGCTAAAAAAAAAAAACAGGGCTTTCAATCTTCATATTTATAGCAAGCCTGTATGTTTGCTTCTTTTTATTATTTTCAAGTGATCCCATCGCCCTGAAATCGACAAAGCAGGCTGGGCTATAGAGGTTTACCTTGCTCTGTTTTGGCAGAGCTAAACACGTCCAGGTCAGCCAGGGCTGCGTATCTATCGATGGGAACGTTAGTACTCTGTACAACGTCTTTGGCAGCTCCTGTGGAGTTACTCTGGGAGGAGGAACTGAAGGATCCAAAGTCAGCACTACACGATTTGGGGAAGTTGTCAAAATTTGCAAAATTGGCATTTGCTAGTCCCCCTGAGGCACTACCTGCATGGAAGAGAGAAATTAAAAGGTCATAAGGGATGCCTTATTTAAAAATTTTGAGACAATGATCAAAACAGAGGTGTCAGGGAGAGAGGAATCTGTGTTGAGCCATGCCAGCGGAGGAGGACCGGGGTCAGTTCTACATAGTTTTCTAAATCTCAAATCAGGGAAACTGAGTTTTCCATTTCACAAAGAGAGTTTACTCAACCTCTGTTTCTGTTACCGTAGTAACGATCTTCCCCAAGCTAAACTTTTCGGGAGCAGATTTTGTTCAATAAACTCAGAGTGTCCTCTGTCTCGGCTCTCCTTGAAGCCAATCACGTCGTTTTATTTCCTGATTTAGTCAGAAGAGTTTTTTCGTGATTTTGTGTAAACATTAAAAAATGTAAAAATCCTTCACTTGGTCAGTTAGACACATTAGGTGTTTAAAACAAACATAACATGTCCTTTTGACAAGGATTTTATTAAAGAATGATCAGCATTAATTCATAGAGAATTCAATATTCATAGGGTGAGGGTCCTTTGATATTCAGAAAGTTATCTTTATGCACCATCACATACATCCAGACCTTATCTGTCCTCACATTTGCAGCATTACAGACTTCTTTAAAAGAGTCTGAAATCAGTAAGAGAACAATGATATATGTGATAAAAGCATTATAGAACACGGCTGCAGTCAAACAGCACCAGTCCCATATCGCTTCAGACTATGCCTCCTTTACCTTCTAGTAGGTTTCTTATGGATGGTAATATGCAGATTATCATTGATAACAGCCTTTTCAGCCAAGTCTGAAGTCTTATTTACAATTTCGTACTTTGTAGTAGCTATCTACTTTATTTACAATGTACCTTTTTTGTTTTTACTGCATTTTACAGCGTTACTTAGAATCAATTCTACGTTTCGGTGACATGGATTTAATGTGTAATACTTTTTGTTTTTTCTGAAATTCAGTTTTTGCTGGCAAAAATTACAAATTTAGAAATTCTATTATTACAGTTCAGACTAAAAATCTGATTATTTTAGTGACTATTTTAGTGATCTAAAAATGGAACAATAAAGAGGACAGCTCTTTTAATGTCAAACAGCCTGCCATTGCAGACTACATATACATTTACCCATTAACTCAACCTTCTCCTACTCCATGTTCCTCTCCTTAGCAGCTGTTGCGCTGGTTCTCTGCCTTTTAAACACATTCTCCAATATTTTTTTTCTAATTCTACATCAAAATCTCTAGTTCCAGGGGTATAAAATACATACTTTCTGTTCTCTGTCGTCATGGTGACTTGTAGAATCGGGGCTTCACTGATAATGGCTTTTCATACTTGTTACCCACATGCTCAACTCTGAATGAACCTTCTTAGAGTTGATTAAACTAACCCACAGTGGCTTTTATGAAACCACAAACTCAGTTTCCAACCTTAGACTAGATCAATTCAGAGATGAGGATTTGAGTTTGATAAACCTTCGTTGTGAAATGGGCCTCAGAAATACCTAAAGGAAAGTGAGCAAAGATTTTCCACAATAACTACTTTAGGGGAGTTAAACAGCTTTAGAGGTTAATGTCAAAAGAAAAATCTATTGTAAACATGGTAGAGATACAAAGCTCAAAAATAAATAGCAATTTAGGTATGAAAACTTTGGGGAGAGACTCTGCTTATATAAAAGATAACTCTATTTGGGAGGGAATCATACGGCTACATTATTACCCCCTTTCTCTAAAACTGAAAAATGAAAAGACCTCATTAATTTAACGTGATTGTTTAAAGTGAGGTGTTTATTTAGTGTCCTTTTTTTTGCAGTTATGAAGCCCGCTTTAGGCAGGGAGTCTCCATAAACCAATGCAAATACACAAGAGACAAAGTGAGGAATAAAAGCTGAAACTTTACAAATTCTTCCCACAAAAACTGAAACCCTAGAGCCAATGCTGAATTCAAACCAAATGAATTTTGAGCATCAAGGGGATTCGGTTTACATATAGTCTCTCTCATAGATGCAAGCCAAGGGGCGCTGAAAGGTCCTGCAGTGCGTTTCAACAGTCTGGGGCGTTTTGAAGCCTGTACATAGAAAGCCAGTAGAATGTAGTTTTTTTAATGAACAAAGAAAAGGGGGAGTGCTTTCATCATGCTACGAAAATGTTTATGTTCAGTTGTTCAGTTTATAATGAATACCTAAGTTCACTTAAATATCAAAACCTTCCGCTGTTATACGTTTGATTTTATGTTCTGACTTTAGTTTGTGCCACATAACTAAAACACATTTATAACCATTTCAAGCTGCGTTAAATAACGTAGTACTTGGTTGACAGAGTCCTGCTGGTATGTGGGGGTCTGCTGCTCACAAAGTAGTTTAAGTAGGGTCATAATCCTGATTATGTGACGACAGAGATGACATTTTGGGGTGTACTTTCTTGTTTAATAACATCTTAAAAACTACTGTTTCCCCACATGTCACACTGAATGAAGCAAAGACATTCTCTAGGCTACAAACACAAATGTAGTCTTTGCATAAACGTTCAGTATATTTCAATGGTAAAGAAAATATAGTTTCAATACGCAAATTAAAAAAAGAAAAGAAAAGTGAACTTCGTCTTCATCGTTTAAACTGAATCGGTTCAGGTTAACCGGTAAGCTAGTTAGGTTAAGTTAGTTCTTGGTGGGGATGAATGTGGACATTCAACACATAATTCTGACATTAGTGTGTGCTCCAACTAGAAGTTTAGACAAAGAAGTTGGATGACAACATTTAAATACAAAAAGATTGTAAAGATCCTAACAAGCATTTAGGATCTTGTTACAAAACTGGAAACCAAAAAGCAAAACAAACATTTCAAAGTTTCATTTCTTTAAAGGTAAAGTGGGCTTTTTTTTTTTTGAAAGAGTAGAAAATGTCCTGATCACTTCGAGAATAACAGTGAATGTGCAAGACCATCCTTCCTGCTTTTGCACCATACAGTCTGGTCTTATTTCTTTTTTTTCTTTCCTTTCTCTTCCTTTCATAAACTTATAAGATTGTTTGCCTCTTGCTACTTTCAGCAATGATGAGAACACAGGAGCTACAACCAAAGCTAACTGTATATAATGTTTATAAGAAGCAAAGAGAATGCAGGCTGGCCTTAGGTCACACAGATTGGCATTTCAGACAACCTATAGACAAGAGGATCCCTCCCAGATCTTCTAACAGAAAAGAGATACTCCTTTATGCCTTTAATAAGTAAAATTAACAGTTCAGTACTAAAGGTTTGCATTCTTAAACGGAAGAGATTCCGTTTTATTAATAAAGCAACTCTTAACACAGCACTGACAACAAATTAATAAAAAACAAAAAAATGCTCTATAATTGTTGCTCATATTTGCTTCAAATAACCAAAAACTTCATCTGAATAGAAGGCTTCTAATCCCACCATTTATGAGTAGTCAAAGGTTTATAGATTACCGTCTCAGATTACTGTAGGGGTCTTTGACGCAAAAGTGCCATTCAACTCCTCCAGGACCAGTTTTTCCTCTATTATTTGATGAATAAATGAATTATAATTCTGTAGGAGGATAGCACTGTGGTGCTAAAAGGTTACATGTTTAATGCTTAATACTCCTTTATGAGCTTAAAATGCTGTATATTTTTTCCAATAGGATCTGTAAAATGTTGTCAGTCTTGAGGATCTACTTCAAATCTCAGTTTCCTCTCGTATACTTGGATCTTCCTCCATTACTCACCTTGTTGTCCTCCTTTCCACTCAGCACCATGAGGAGGAGAGCTTTCCCTGCTCCAAAACAGCCACACAAGACTCCATCTTTGTTTAAATCAAAACTCAAAAGCCATTTGTCAAGATTGCTTTCTAACTATGATCATCTGTTTTTTGCTTTTTAATAATTCTTTTCTTCTTTTTAAATCTTGATGACGTTGCTCCTACTGTCCTAATGGTACAGTGTCTTTATGTGCTCTGGAAGGCACTTTTAAACTAAATGTATTATTATTATTATTTTAATTTTTATTTAAGAGACCCCTTTTGTATTACTTTCAAGAACAAGCTAGGAAACTCTGCAGATTTGTTACGTTACTTATTAAAAATAACTCATGCGGATAACCTTAATCACCATGCCTTTATCAAACATACTCTATCCGGTATCAGGTTTTTTTTGTTTTTTTTTTTTTTTAGATTTTATTACAATCAATTAGTTTTTTATGATCTTATCTATTTTTATCCAGTACGTATTGCACTAGCCAGCTCTCGTTTTGTAATGTGTACCGCAGATTGCCAGGTCTGCTAATGCTAATAGCTAGAATGATCAAATATTTAACTTGCCTACAGAAGGAAATGGGCAACCTCATGGTCTCTGAGCCCCTTTGCTTCTTTAAGTCGTCATAAATGCTCAAAATATTGAGAGATGTTAACCTTCCTTTTGCTTCTCTTTTGTTGTGCAGGATTCAGAGAAATGTAGCACTAAGAAGAAGCCATTTCTCAGTTCTATTACGGAGATACTAGGATCTGGTAACGCCTGGCGTCATTAAATTTACTACTCCTACTATATATGATATACCTATACCTATACCTACCTATATATGAAACAATTGTTTACAGGCTATTTTGTCAGTCAAACTAACTAAACTTTTATTCAGCAACGCTATAGGCCTACTGTGGCTATACCATTTTTGAAAATAATTCTTTGCATTAAAAATGTGTGGCAATGGCCTTTAAATTGCGATAAGACCAGCCCCCCCAAAAAGCAGTCATAATCAGTCTTACACCAAGAGAATAAAAACTATACAATCTTTTTTTTTTATCCCTACCATAAAGCAGTAATGTATAGAGTTAGAGTCACAATGAGAGAAAACAAAATGGAGAGGAATAAACATAAAAGATTATGAAGCTATTATCATGGCAAATCCAGTCAGAGACTTACTGTGCAAACTCTGGAGAGGCAGAGCAGCGGTAAACTCACCCACACTGCGGCTGGATGAGAGCACAGTGAACGCTGGCAGACAGAAATCAAAGGAGGGGAAATGGTGCAATAAAGAAGGAAAAGTTGAAAGAAGATAAAGAAAACAAGTAATCAAAATAGTAGCTAAAAGAAAAGACTCTAGGAGAAAAGCATGAGTGCTAAAAATAGACAGTTATGTTGTGTTTATGACAAAGACAATGAAAAAACAAAAGAGTGAAAGATGCAACAGAAATGGGAGAAAAAGAGAACGGCTCACACCAAGAAGGTTATTGAACATGCCCTGTAGGGGGCAATGCAGCATGTAATAGCTTGCAGTAGAAGGTTTATCTGCTAAGAGTATGCCACTCAAAAAAGGTTAATTTACATACTGGCTAAAAACATGCAGGCATTTTATATTGTATGCTGGTTTATCAGAAATGATTAATAAACGTTCGGGAGGGTGTGTTAGAGCAGCTAAAAACAACTGAAATAATTTACACAGAGCGTGCTTATTCATAAATAGATCTTTAGTTTACCCTTGGGGTTTTTGAATGACAATACCAACTGTTTAATGTTAGTGCTTGGTGAGCTTCTCTACCTGTATTTGGAGGCTGGAAAGAGGCCTGGGGTGTAGAGCTGCTTCCAAACGCATCAAAATTAGCAAATCCTGCACCTGCACTGGCATTCGGTGCTGCTGAAGGTGGTGATGGGGTGATATTCAGATGGACAGGTGAGCACAACAGGAGAAAACAAAACAAAAACAAAGAGTGAGGGGGAGGTGTTGATGAATGGATTTACACACATCTAACAACATAGGTGAGATGACACACAAACAACACTGAACTCCATTAAGATATAGACAATCAACCTACAGTAAAGGGCTGGTGAAACCGAACTGCTCCTGCAGGCAAATTGGCTTTGATGGACTGTTAAGTTGTACAATCAAGGCAATGACAGAAAAAATAAATTACCAACATTTCTAATCAAAGGTTGGAACAAATTTGTCTCAGATCTCTAACTAAAAAAATACAAAAGGAAACCTAACAGCAATGAGTTTCTTGTTTAACATACAGATTATAATGAGTTTCCATCGGGTTATTCGCTAACAAATCCCCTCCATGTGAGATTGTTTTTCGCCTTCGCATGCTGGTAGATCTAAAGCAGATGAATTCAAGAAATGCAATTGAAACGTAATTTTAAACATCTAAGACGACTTAATTAATGAAAAAGGGGTTAAAACAGACAAATGCTAACTATGGCTGTGTTGACCTTAATCATATGGAAGACAGTCGAATTTATAGTCGTCCAACAGACGGCAGTTGACACCTTTTTCAAAGAGAGTAAACGATGAAAGCTTGTTTATAAGAAACTGGCTGTTTCCATATTAGAAAGTTACGTTGGAAAGAAAAAGTTGCATAAACAGCACTTGAGCTGGAGTCACGCTGCAAGAGCCTCACAGACACATCAGTAAATAGGCTACAGCTGTTACCTTCCTTGTGTAATGCCACTCCTATACCAGAGTCAACATTAGAAGTGCCTCTCCTCTGCTAAAGGTAAAACACATGAATCAAACTTGCTTAAAGTGAGAAGTTTCTATAATCAGTAGTGACTTGAGTTTTCTTAAGACAAAAGTCAGCACTAATAGGACATTTTACAGCTCCTCTGCTGAGAATTTATGAAGATTCAGATTTCATACTTAGTACTTGGCATCTCCCCAAACTGCTAAAACTGCTGACGTCTTGTTTAATGACCCTAACATCACAGTAGGTGATTGGTCAGCAGACTTGCCTGAACTGAACCCCATAATTGATATTGTCAGGCAGTAGATAAGAGCCTTCAATGAAGATGAGCTGAAGGCTGCTATGAAACAAACCTGGGCTTAGTTAAAAACATCACCTCTATGTCAAGCAGCATAGCAGCAGCATTTCATGCAAAAGAGGGCATATGGAGAAACTTTGTATGCGAGTCAATGTTTAAGTACTCCAACTTCTTTTTATTAGTCTTACATGATATTCAAATTGATCCAAAAACAGAAATATAGATTATACAGGGTACTAACCATGAATATAAATGAGTCAATACGTAATGGACCTTTAAAATTGAAGTTTCATGTTTGATTTGCATCGATGGGAAATCTCTTTGACATTCTAAGTTATTGAGATGTTAGTTGGGCAACCTGTTTCCCATCAAACTCTTTCTTTGTTTCTTAATAAAATTGTGGAGTTAAATCATTATTTTCATGTTTTTGAAAAGATGTTGTCTGTAACAAGTGGTGATAATATGAAAAATCTGTTTCCAGAAGTACATCGTGAACCCACGCTTTAATAATCATACAGATGGTTTGGACAACAGGAACCTTTTCAAAGGCTTTTTTTTTAGCATCACATCCAGTTCCTCTTTTTGTTGCAGCGCAGCAGGAACTGGATCTGACTGTAGTTCAGAGGAACACTTTTCAGGAATATTTTACTTTACACTTTTTTCCGGGCATTAGATAAAAACTCTTTTGGTAATTGGTCAAAACTTTATAACAGAAACAGTGAATAGTCCAAATAGTAAAAGGACAGAATGGTTTTTAAACACATGAGAAGGAAAATGAAGCTGGAAACTTGAAAAAGACCTTTTCTCTTTTTTGTTCTGCCATTATTCTCCAGCACAAATCTTCCTTTGCATTAAGTTCCGGATGTTTACTTTGATTCAACTTAAAGAAATACATCAGAGAAGCATTATATCCATGTAAGAGAAAGAAATAACTGCTTTGCTGATGCCATCCCCCTTTATTAAAATAATTCTTCTGCAACCTTCTGAAATTTATAAAGACCCCGGCAACCAACACCTGCTTTGAATCAATCAATCATTACTGGGATTCTTACTTGTGTGGCTGTTGAAATGTGCGAAGTTAGCAAAGCTGGAGCTGACGGCTGTGTTCACGTTGGCTGGTGCTGCAAAGATATCTCCACCCAAATCACTCAAGAGGTCAAATTTCTTTTCATGGAGCTGCTGTTGATGGGCCTGTCCACGGCTCACCACTGGAGACTGGTGGAGAAAAGAAACACATCTGATGTCAAACCTTTTATGCTGAAGCTGGTTACTATAGTTAACTGAAAAAGGGCACTTTTTAAACATTTGTATCAAGACTAAAACAATTACAAGCATCCCTAGAAGGTAGATGTCTTAAGCCCCATTAACACTACCCTCTGAAAACCGATCTGCGCCGAGTTCGGACTGAGCTTGGATCATCGGTTACTTACCGTATTTTCACGACTATAAGGCGCACATAAACGTCTTTTTTTTCCCTCAAAATGTGCGGTGCGCCCTTTGGTGCGGTGCGCCCTATGTGTGTTGCAACTGCGACTTTTGAGACCACCTCATTGAGGAGATGATGAAAGAGTGGCTGAATGTAAGGCGACCAG
>NW_015150528.1:1123990-1131596 GCF_000732505.1 Cyprinodon variegatus | reverse complement strand
CCTGGTTCGTTCGAAACACGCCCCATAATCACAGCTCTATGGAGCAGTATCAGACTCATATTCTGACTAGAATTGAGTCGGACTACGTCAGGCTAACGGTGCGCCTTATGGTCGTGAAAATACGGTACATCCGTTTACACATGACACAAGCACAGTTCCTCGCCTCCTAGTGACGACCTATGGTACTATTGTTCTCTATCAATCAAATCATTATGGCGGCACCCATAACAATCAGGAAGTTTGGTAGTAATTGAGATATTTCGCTGTTTGAGGTGAGTCAGGCGAAGAAGGCAGCCTTTGCTGAATTTACTTGACAGAGTCGGCTATTGGGAAGTGGATACAACTCCCGATCCACACTCCATTGCAGTTGGTGGCGGTAATGCACCAAAAAGTTGTTTGCCAACCGGCATAACACACAAGAAGAAGAAGTGGATACGAAAAGCGATAGCCTAATCAGGGCTTAGAGACGCAGGAAAGAATGGCAGATGCTAAGACTCATCACACTGCTGAGCAAAATCATAACTGGAAATCATGTGGCACGGCAGGGAAGCCAGTATTTTTATGAATGTCTGATATTTCATGATTAAGGAGGCTGACTGTAAGTGGATGAGGCGGCCTGTTCATGTGCTCTTTGTTATCTGAGAACCGGGCCAGAACTGAACCACGCCGAGCCCTACTGTTGAACTAGTACTAGTTTAGTGCCGTTCGGTTGTGTCTGTCACTGTGCGGTTCAGTTTTGCGTGCCAATTACACTCAACAGTTATCTTGGTTACTGTGCTCGGACCGATCACGGTACGGTTTCAAACAGGTAGAGTAAATGGGGCTTCGTAATTATCCACTCGATGAAGCCCGTTCATACTATGTTTCTTTTCAATAAGTTAATGTGTGTGATTCTATTAGCTATCGCTTTGTATAGGTTGGAACCAGTATGTTGGCTGCATTCAACTTTAAGAATGTAAACGTAGAAATTGGAATAAATCTTTTATTCCGTTTGTGTTTATTTTACTCGTCTATGATGCAGAGTTTGTGCATGTGTTGGAAATATTCACCTGATTTGGTGGGGTATTCTTAGTCAGGTGCAGAGCTGGAGCTGACTCCCCGAGCAGTGATTTAAGCGGTCTGACCTCTGGGGTGCTGTTGGTGCTGCTGTTTGAGGAACCAGAAATGGAAGCATGGACGGATGCCACAACCTTGGCTTGCTCAGGAGGTACATACCTTGGAGGGAAATAATGTAGGCATCACATTAAAATTATACTATCAAACCAACAATGAACATTAATAGTAATCAAATATAATTCAATAGATTTTATTTAAAATTAAAGATTAAATGCTTTAATTTCACTGAAAAATAATTCCACTATAGTATTTGGTAAAACGTCTCATTAAATAATTGTTGTTTTTTTTTTGTATTGCCGAAGAATGACTTATGTGACTGAAAAATGTCTGCTGGCTCTGAAGGAGGCACGCTAAGACATGCAGCACTTTCTCTACTGCTCTCATTTCGGTCAGCCTTCAGAGACTAGAGATGAGCTAAAAATAATTCCTTCATAATCAGGTGCGTTTTGTTCCAGGAATTTCTCAACTTCTTAGAAGAAATAGTTTAGAATATCCATGCATCTCATTTTTGTGTCCAAATGTATTCAGCTTTATTTTTACCATTGCTAATATTTACTTTTTAAATTAAAAAAAATAAACAGTGACTTGATTTTTTTGTATATAGATCAGCTCTTACTAGATGTCAGACTTAGATCAGAGTGTTAACTAGGATAATAAGATAATATGTCAGTTTAATTAATCCCTTTACTTCTTAGAGTCACTATTGCACATTTAGAGCAGCTTGACTGTAGCGACCTACATTCGGTGCTCTAAAAGAGGGATGTTTGGTGGCTTGCTGGAGGCTGAGTGCTATGAGCTGCCTTTGAGACATTCCATGTCAAGCATAAGGAAAACTCAAACAAGCGTCATGTCAGTACGAGGTTTTGATCTATTAATTCAGATCTATGGATACCTAGCCTGAAAAAACTCACTCACCATCTCTTCTTTTCATATTTCTCTTGAAGGAATTCCTTGACTTTCTGTGGTTCTCTGAAGTCTGGTATGGATGAAGTTCTGTCATCATAGAGACCAAGCCAGATCTGTTTACATACCTGAAATACATAAATGTTGGAGAAATTATTTAGGTTTGAACATTTGATCTATAAAATCTCTGCTACATCATATTATTGTTCTTTAAACTTTTAAGCAATTTCTAAAAATGAAAATGGGCTGTACACACAACTCCACTACTTCCTGAACTTAAGGCAACTCTTTGGTTTCCTGTCTATTGCTGAGTTTGAATTTAGCGGCTGCGTCCTACAAGGGCAGATTCCTCAGCCGGTTACGTCATAGCACTGCGCAGAGGCCTGCTTGGATTGGAAGACTCCTTGAATGTGGCCGACAAATGCAGCCTTCTTTTTGCTTGTTTTTGAATGACAGGTCCGGTGTATCCTACGTAATCTTGGGTATCCCATGATTCACTTCCAGTCCAAGCAAAACAGATGCTTCATGCTCAGAGGAAAAAGGTCATTGTCACCCAACATTGGTAAATATCGTAAGTGCGGTTAAATATAATACAAGTATATAAATAGTTCCGTTTGAAATGAATGAAAATAGTTATTTAAAATGGTTATTGAGTCAGATATGTGGCGGATAATGTTTGGTTTATCGAAAGGTTTTATCTGTCCCTGTGTAAATGGCTTTCGCTGATATTTGAGCAAAGATTCTAATATCTGTGCAGCCTGGGGACTATAAATCTAATATATTTGTTACGACAGTACTGCTGGTAAAGCTCCTCGAAAATGTTATTAGGGTACAGAACATTAGTGAGAAATTCAGCATCCATTCTTTGCCTGCTTTGTGTGTCAACTGTCACTGTTGCTAGGTGACAGAGCATACGGCGGTGGAGGTCGGAGAAGGCTGGACCTGATTGATTCCATAGTCAATCTCTTCCAGCCTCCTTATTATCATGGACCATAAAGGATCCAGTCCAGATAGACCGGCCACTGAATCGAACGCACCCTTTTTCTACTCGATGAACTGATTGATCCAGGTGTGCCTGACCTCAGTAACCATGGCCACACATATCTGGATTAATCAGTTGATCCAGTGATGAAAGACGAGAAGCAAAAAAGAGCGGTGTTAAATTCAGGAAATAGTGCATGCAATTGTGCATAGAGCCCATTAGAAAGAAACTAGAAATCAGTAAACAGTATATACAGAGGGAACATTTAAAATATTTTTTCTTGATAAATAATACAGCATTTTATATTTTAATAGTTTCTCTGTTAATAATACCATTTTTTCTTTTGGCTACATTTGACATTTCAAGCTACAGGCCTACATCTCAATAGATGAATATTTCTATATATTCATATAATTTTAATGATCGGCCTTCCTACCACTCTCACTACATATCCCAGAATGCCCTGCGACCACTACGCAAGTGGAATCTGCATTAATAACAAACCAAGTAATGCCCAGCCATGAGTTCACACATAATCTCACTGACCTGGAACCGCAAAACAAATAATCAGGAAAAGTTCTAGAGTCCATTTGCTTTAGATGTTAATAGTGCCTTTGCACACATTTAGATGGAGCTTATAGTCAAGCTAGACAATAAAACTCGAGGCAAAGCTTCTTTACTCTTCTGACCAGTGATTCCTAAAATGTAGGTGCAGTTTAATGAACAGGTCAAACAATTACACTTTAAAAGGTGGTAGTTTTTGGGACTTAATGGGGATTGCAGTTTATTTAATTGCAATATCTTATTATATATTGACAGTGAATTATTATGGGCCCTTTCCCTGAACATTAAATGGAAGGAAATTGTGCAAGCATCAGGAATTACCACAGCCTTGAGTAAACTGTAAATGGAATTTAAATTCAAAGTGTAGTAAATTAAAAAAACAAATATAATAGGAACATGTAAAAAGGGTACATTGCAGTGGCGCAGAGGTAGCTGAATAAAAAATTTAAAATATGGTAAAAATAAAGAAAAGTTGGAGTGCAAACTTAAATGAATGATGTATCAACGGCCACTTTAAACACGTTTTTAATTGATTTAAAGCAACATACAGTTTCTGCACTTTTTTAGTTCCCTTTATGATTGTTTAAGCTTATTCAAGCTTAAGCACTAAAAGCTGCTGCTCCATTTTCTGCGTATGCAGAGTAGACTTGATCCAGAAGACCTGAGAGGCCAAACCATTCAGTGATATATAGACCAACAGGAGTATTTTAAAGTCCATTCTCTGAGATACAGGGAGCTGGCCTTGTGATATCTTCACTTCCGTAGTGTTAGTGAGGGGCGGCAGCAATCTGGATCAACTGCAGTTCTCCGATTGACTTTTGAGCAGAACCATGAAGGCATCAATGCAGTACTCGATTACACTAAAGATGAATGCATGAATTAGTTTATGAAGATCCTGTTGAGATATTAGTCCTTTAATCCTGGGGTCAATCCTAATAGGTGATAAAAGGCTGACTTTTTATGGTCTTTAATGGCCTTTATAATTTCAGGTCTAAGTCCATCACTACACCCAGATTTCTATATGTATTAACTTTTTTCATTTTAATTTATATTTTGTCACATAGTGTAATTGAAACAAAATAAGACAAACAAAAAAAACTGACTAGCTAAGGAACAACGGGTAACACACTTTGTTTTCAATAGTTCCAAATCAATTGTTCATCAAAATTCCACCATGATGTCCACCTTTCTATGAATTTGTCCTGTTCCATTCAGCGCGAATGTCAGATTCTCTAATCTGAAAAACAAGTCCTGTTTATCCAGTCTCTTCAACACTCATATATTTACAAGTGATAGCTTTTTGCAGGCAGCTAGCATTGTACTAAACATATGTTTAGTACAATGCTATGTTTTCAAACTTTGTTCAATTTAGGGAAGATTCTCTAGGTGTGAACTGCAGCTGAAGACAGGACTCCACCAGCTGTCACATTGAGAGGTACCCTGGACATCGATCCAACCTGTTTCTTGAGTCAAGCCTCTTCTGAACAACACAGAAGATTATTACCTGGCTGGAACTGGATTGTTACCCTGTGGTCTAAATCTTCTCTTAGAAAATCTTTTTATTCACTCTGCCAATGATGAGTGACACCAGACCTAACTAGAGCTAAAAAAATGCTACCAAAGCAACCTGGGCTTCCTTAACAACTAAGCAGAGCTGTAGTCTGATCACTTTGATGCAATGCAGTATTAAAGAAGTTATTTATGCAAAAAAAAAAGGAGGTGCGACCAAGAACCAACGGCATGCGCAGTACAAGTGAAAGACATACTTTGCAGAAGATCAACACACACATATAAGATTGTTTATTTGGTCAAATAAAATAACATTTTGGCTGTGACCTAATGACATTGTAACTAAAAGCCATAAACATTGAAAATACACAAATCTGTCTGCAAAGCATCAATGTGAGCTTCCTTTGGATTGAGAAACTGCTATAAACCTTTCCCCGACATTAGAAGTCACTAAGATGAACATATGCTGACAAGGATAACAAGCAGAAATCAAAACAAGGAACAGAGTGTGAATGTTGAAAATCAACGGCTGATAGTGCTTCAACCTTGGTGTATCAGTTGTTTTCTATTTAAATCAAATTGGTCACAAGTGGAAAGAAAAAAAAATAGTAACATGGCGGCGTAATATTTATAGCCTTGGAGGACATTAGCATCAATCCCAGCCTTGAATCTCCTGTATGTCTGCCTGCTGGGTGAATTTACTCCGACTTATATTGAGCTGTGCTTCCCTGGTGGCACTGATCTATTTTTCACTCTGTTTGCCAGAGAAGTGACCGTGAACTTGATGGACTTTGGTTCCTCTGTTTATACTGTCATCCACAAACAGATGTTAGCACATAGGTGAGTGCCTCAATGACTAACATTTTATAACAAAACTCCCTGATAATTATTAATAGACGTGATACTTTGGACTACAATTAGTCACAAAACCATTCCAGACCAATCGCTAATCCAAAAATAGGTTGATGATAATGTGACTTTTCTCAAACGCTTCACCCCAAAAACAAATCGGGTAACCCAGGAAGAATAAAATAGACCTTTAAACGTAGTTAAAATAAGGTGTTATGCAACAGAGCAGAATTTGCCCATGCTTACCTCATTGCCATGTTTCTGTAAGGACTCGATTTCCTGTTGTGTGAATGTCGTCATGGAGATAGACTTAACTCTATGGGGTGGATTCAGTCCCCGTCTGCAGAAAGAGAAATTGAAACTGAGGTCAATTTTATTTCAGAACACATTGAATGAAACCATCTTCTTGATGGCCTCTATAGCCACTCTCTGTGAACGTTGCTGTTTATGAACGTTGCAGTCCAACAGCCTCCCTGTGTAAATGAGTCAACCATAAGTAAAAGAAAGACAAAAGCGTGGGAGAAACGACAAACCTAATTAGCAAATTTTTCCATAGAAGGTCACAGGTCTCTGGAGCAGCGGACAAAGTTGAAAATGTTTTTCTAACTACACTGGATAAGAATAATCAATAGGCAAGATTTCTGTCTCTGAAAGTTAAGACTAACTGATATGGCTGCAAGGTCATCTCTTGTTTGTCTTTGATGCTGATCAAGGAACATTTGACACACAAGAACATTTTAACTGTAACCTTTGGGCAGAGAAATCTGAGCTTGAAAAACAAAGAATTTTGGAATTATTCTGTAAAAAAAAAAAAAAAAAAACTTATGAATGTGTGGCGAGAAATATGAATCAAAAAAATTTAATTACAGTCATAGCTTTAAGTTAATAAAATGCCTGCATGATAAAAGTTCTTCCTTTAAGACCGTCTTCTTCCAAAAGAAGAGTCTCAAAGTGGAGGAGGGTGATATGACAATATTGGATACTTTACAATGCCTCTATAAGGGTCAAAGTAATCAGTATGTTGATTTAACCAAGGCTTAAACAAAAAAGAATTATTAAAGATGATGATTTTTGTACAAAATCAATCAATTGACCCTTTTAGATACAAACTGTCAGACAGCTACAATAACAGAGACACTAAGCTCCTCCACTCCCCGCAATCGTTCACCCAATCGACACAATAAGATGCTGCTGGAAGTTTGAACGCTGGTAACCAGAGAGTAAAGCACACAAAATATGCGACCCGATTTAGCCAACCAGGTAAATCCAAAAGTGTTGGTCAGAGGGCCTTTCAAAAAACTACCCAACGCTACAACAGTGATGTTAGACAGCAACCTATAGGGGGTGTTGGTCTAGTGGGAGGTTTAGTGCTAAGAGCAGTGCGCTTGTGCTCTGAGAAGGTTGCAAGTAGGGCTGCAACAACGAATCGATAAAATCGATAAAAATCGACTTTTAAAAGCGTTGGCAACGAATTTAATCATCGATTAGTTGTGTCGCGCGATTAATGCGTCATCCGCCGCCGCCGTCATCCCGGGGAAGAAAAAAAAATATGGCGGAGCGAGTCTGCGCCGCAGTTGCAGTGTTGACAACTCAGTGACTCTTCAGACCCCTCCAGCGACTATTTTTTTTAAAAGCTACTAGCGACAAATCTGGCGACTCTTTACGGTGTCACTGGCGGCTATT
>NW_015150528.1:1106992-1122795 GCF_000732505.1 Cyprinodon variegatus | reverse complement strand
ATCGGCCGATTCATCGATTTTCAAAATAATCGTTAGTTGCAGCCCTAGTTGCAAGTATCCAGTTTGATCCCCACAGTCTCCAATCTGGGTCCCTGAGCAAGGCCCTTAACCCTACACTGCTCCCCGTGCGCTGCACAATGGCAGCAAACAACTCCCCAAGGGAATGGGTTAAATGCAGAGGTGAATTTCTCCAACGAGAGATTAATAAAGTTCAATTATTAACTTAAAAAGGTCTAAAGGGATCCTGTATATAGAAGACTAGAAACACACACTGAACAAAAGGTGACACTATCTTAGGTATGGACAATTTAATTATCCTACAGCAGAGCCTTCCTCCCTACAGCTATTAATATCTAGGAGTTAAAGAAAAGAAAACCCTATGAGAATTACAGCAACATTCATAATACCATTGGGATTAATAAAGCATTGTTGAGTTAAATCAATATATATCCAAATAAAACTTTACTCTATGATGGTTATGTGGTTTCTAAAAAATATTTATGGTATTTTGAAATACATACTCTATGATTATAGAATTTGTCCCTGACAGACTTTCAGGCTGCAGCTAATTCAGGCTAGATGGAAGAAGCGTCTACACTGAGGACACAGGAGTTATGGCGTACCACACAGTGACCAGTGGCAGAACGTGGGTCCATCCGATTGGTGCAAATCGGTAGGAACCCTTAGGAGTCGCCATATTAAGCAGGGATGTCCCGGTACCTTTTTGGAAATCAGTCCGATGTCAGGCAAAAAAAAAAAGCAAATAACCGAATATAATGGCCTGCATCTCAGATATAGGCATTCTGATTGTTCTCTTCTTAAGTAATATCAATTGATAAGGCATTTTCTAACATTCCACACTACAGTATGAGCAATAAAAATATGTATGAATCATGCTGATATCGTATCAGATCAATATAAAAAGATAGTGTATTGGTAATCTATCGGAAAAGAAAATTGTTTCAAGACATCCCTAATGATAAGTGCTGTCTGAATAGTGTTTGCAGTAAGGAAGGAGGAAGGAAGAGGAAGCAGGATGCTGCCTTTCGATACTTCATTCAGCATAATTCCCTCCTGATGTTCTTATTCACTCAATAGGAGCTATACGATGCCCCATAATCCTTTTGAATGACGGATCATATAGTTACAGCTTACCTCACTGAGTTAAATAAAGAAAACATCTCATTATGTGTGCTGTGTGTGACGCATAGTACTATACACATCTTTATATGTGATTCAGTTGTTAGCTACATTTGTGTAACTTTATTTTTGTGTAGTTTTTTGCATACCCACAACAGTGTCCTCACTGTTGACCCTACGAGAAGTGACCCGTCCTTTCATATGGGATGTCTAAACTGATTTATTATTAATGACTGAGCTGCTCCTTGCCATTGTACAGGTTTGGTTTGCAAAAGTAAATGTTAATAGCATAAAGTATAACAGGGCTGGGATCTGTTTAGTTTTCCTACATTTGAGAAATGCAAAATATACCAAGCTTTTTTTAAGAAACAGAAAAAGAAAAAAGCAAGACAGTAGCACTGGGGTGGCTGCAGTATAAGGTAGTGGTGAAAGAAAGAATTATTAATTACAAATTATAAGAAATATCTTATATCAAAGTTAAGATCTATATTTTAGCAGATGTTTTGGGCTTATAGTATAGCCCTACACTGCCTAGTTGTATACATTTCAGCGTCCCGGATAAAGAGCACCCCGTATCTGCTGTAGCTCACCCCTATCCATCACTCCTCCATATAGGTGTAAAGGCATCCAAGGCTAATGTGGCAAATAAAAACCAGACCATAGAGCCATAATCAAGCAGATAGTTACAAAAATAAAAAGTAGGATCATTTAGCTCCCTACCCTCCTGCTGTATTTGAGCAAACACAAAAAAGAATATATCGTGCAAAAAGAGAGAAACTGTAGAGGCCTCCTACTGCCTATTTACTTAAAACAGTTTTTTTATGGGTCATTTCTGTGGGTTTTCTTTTCTTTTTTTTATTACTCAAGTAAAGAATTATCCTTTATGTGTTACTCAGTAGTACAATCTATTTGCATAAAGATGATAGTGACAAGGATACCTTGCACACCCGCCAACAGAGAGGGACAACCGTGCCAGATATCCCAAGGTAGAGGGGGCCCCTGAATCAGCCCTCTACATCTTTTGCCACAAATGTTTGCAAGGAAATTTGAGCTTCATTCTTAAGTTTCATAAAATCTTTTCCTATTATTACTTTCTATCGAATTACCAGATAAAATAGCCCAGAAAGCATGAAAATAAAATACTATAGATGATGATTATCCGGGAGGTCTTAGTAGCTCCATTTAGTATCAGCCATTTTTTACGAAAGGGCTGAATTTTCTCCTAACTGACTGGTTTTGCTTGATAAAGGGAGTTAAATATTGAGCCGTTGTATTAATTTTTTGTATCGCAACTAAAAAAAAAAGCCTATATTCTCAAAAATGGTATAGACCAGTAATCCCCAAACTCGGTCCTTGAGGGCCGCTGTCCTGCAGGTTTTAGAGGTTTCCTTGCTCCAGCACAGCTGATTTTAATTGAAAGCTGATTAACAGGCTTCTGCTCTACTGCATTCATGATAATCAGCTGTGCTAAAGCAGGGAAACCCTTAAAACCTGCAGGACAGCGGCCCTTAAGGACCGAGTTTGGGGATGCCTGGTATAGACGATGGTATCAACAGAGTTTTTTTCCAATAACTTTCATCAAGTTATCAATGTAAGTTACCCGATGACCCAAGTATCTATGCAGTATTAGCAGGGGCTGTTTGGTGGAATAACGTTTTGCTAAAGTTTTTCAGAATTGCTTAAGAGTTTCTGTCCTTCTCTGCAAGCAGTTTAGCAGGTTTTAAATAAGTCACCATATTTGCTTTGGGTGTATGAAGCACAGAGTAGCAGCAAAGCAAACTGTTAGTCAGGTGGATGAAATAAGGCACCGACACTATTTACAACTTATAGGAAAGCATTGGCCCATTTATGCTACCCTTTTGAAACTATGCTGAGATCGTTCTGAGCGGAGTAACGGAGATAACTGTTGAGTGTAAACGGCATAAAAACTGAACCGCACCATGCCAGACACAACCAAACCACGCTAAACTAGGGCCGCTTCTCAATATATGTACTTGTGCGTTCTCATTGGCTCGTGTGCTCGAAAAACGTCATCAGCCCTAGTACTGTTCTAATTCACAAGAAGATGGTGACCGGTGAAAGACCCCGGATGTTCTTATCGCCCCTCCCTCTTTACGGAGAAGGCATCAGAGCAGACCTGTCCATTCTTGAGAGTGACAGCTGTCCAGGGGAGCACTCACAGAGCTCAGAGTATTAAGTCAAAAGTTCTTTTTCCTGTTGCCGTTGTTCTATAAATTTACGCTTTAAGATCATTTAAGGCAAGAACATTATACTTTTAAGAGTCGCTAAATGGCCCATTTACTGATTTAGTGCATAATGGCAACCATAACAACCAGCGGACCTCCGAGGCTAACCGCAGCCAGGGCTAATTTATCCCGTCAGCAGCTGTCTCACAGCATAGCCGCCTGTGAAGGACCGCTTGCTCTGATCCATACTTTCCTGTGTTCTTCTCGAGAACATAGTTGGTGAGGACACAAGTCCATACTCGCGTTCTTGTGAATTGAGAAACGGCCTAGTACCGGTACTAGTTTAACAGTAGGGCTCAGTGCTATTCAGTTCTGGCTCAGTTCTATGATAACAAAGAGTGCTTACAGTCAGACATTCATAAAAAATACTAGCTTCTCTACCGTGCCACACAATTTCCAATGATGATTCTGCTTAGCAGTGTGATGAACCTCAACATCTGTTGTTGTTTCCTGCGTCTGTAAGCCCTGATTAAACTATCGTTTGGCCTATCAACTTCCCATCGATCATCACTAGGAGGTAAGGAACTGTGCTAGCATCATGTGTAAACGGATGTAAGGAACCGAGATCAGCACGGTTAACTGATCGAAGCCCGGTCCGAACTTGACACAGATCGGTTTTGCCGCGAAGTGTAAATGGGACTCATGTTTACAATGGAGATCCTCAAGAAATGTTACTTCTTCCAACAAAATGTGCAAAGCACCCAATTAGCAAATTAACCATTTTGTCCCTGCATTAGACCTCACAGGTATGGAGGGTTGCATGTACAGTTGGTAATTTAAAAGAATCTATCTACTTCATGGAAGAGATATCAATAATGGGAGATTGAAACTGTAAATGCACTCTGATCAAATCTAAGCTCAGATAGGTTATCTAATTAAGAGTTTTGTTTGTCTCAGTATTTCCTATTTTAACTCAGATTATCCCTGAAAATTTAAGTAATAGAGTTCTACAATACGTACTGTTGCCTTTTAGATATATATTATAGTTGACAGCCTTGTCTCAGAATTAAATGAAAGCTTATGTTTAAGATGCGGACACCAGTGATGCTATGGACTTTTTTTAGCGAGCCAAAAACTGACATGTCACAGCTGTCTAGGAAATAGGATCTTAAGTTTCAAAGTGACACCGTGGCTATGTGTTATGCACACAGCCAAGCAGAACCTGCAGCGAAACACTAGTCAAGGTTGCTAAATTATTGACAGGTGGTAACTTTCTCAGAACTTTTTATCTCGCTCATTCTTTTCCTGTACAGTCAGTTTGACTCACTCTTATTAGCATTACACCCAACAGAGATAACAGACAGCAGAGGAAAAATAAAGGTAACTACAACGTACTCCAAGAAGGTTGGGCATTAGATAGGAACGCAATATTTCCAAAGTTTTATGGTCTTTTTTTCAGCTATTTATTCCTGAGACTTAGAAAAAAAAGCCTGATGAGATCTGATGAAGAAATTAAAACTAATTAATTAAAACTTATTAATTAAAACTAATTAAACCATAGAACTTCATAGAAAAAAAACTCCCAAGAATGTAAATTTCTTTCCCATCTTGTTTCAACTTCCAAAATGAATTAAGAAAATAAAAAAACACACAAAAAAGGGTAAAATTTTCCTTATATGATACTTCAGCAGCCTGAGGAAGGTAAATGATAACATCTTTTAATCAAAAGGGAAACTAGGTCAGAAACCGTGAAAAAGTCCCTTTGCCCTTAAGGTTGAAATATAACCTGAAAGTCTCTACAACTTTTAGCCTAAATGAATTCAGGGTCACAATATAATACACATCCAATGTTTTCTGTGATTTGAACCAAATTTAAATTCCCGCACACACATATCTTTGACTACTAAAGTAACTTTAAATTTTAAATTAACACTGACCAATATGGTTTTATCTATAGAGGTTTCAACTCTCAACATCCTGGAAACTTAAATCATGTCTGGCTGTTTCAACATCCAGGAGATAACCGTATAATTCAAAGCCAATTTTCTTTTTTCAAATATAAAATAAACATGTTTTTGCTTGCCGGTACACTGCTGCTAAAAGTTAATGTGGCAATAATTCTCTATTGCGCTTATGAGTGCATGTGTATTAGAATATATGCCGATCTGACAGTGTATTCTGTTTTGACAGAACACCAGCAAATTTTGTTGCCTGTATTTTACACAATCCTGAACAAGATAAGCACAATTTATTGAAATGCATTGCTAAAGCTGTTTGATTTTGATTTGAATAAGGTATAAACAAAATATCACACTGGATCCCAGCATGAAGTAAAGGCCCGTCACACCCACAGATCTGCTATTTCACACTGTATGTTGGGTCATTAAAATGGGACATAGAAATTGCAGAAGTAAAAGGAGTTACAGAGTACCAGTGCTTCCGCTATCACAATTCTACAATCTTTGGTTAAAATTTGCTCCACATTTCCAAACGAGCAGAAGTCTGCCTCATTTCACTACATATCTACCGATTGGCACCATGTATTAAAATGCTATCACATATTGCACAGTAAAATAATTATGACCTTGTTTCCATTGTACACCGTAGAGCTGAGCCAGAGATCTTGACTCATTTGCATATTGAAAAGGCTCCAGGGTGAGAAAAACTGGCAATACTATGCGCCATGGGAGTGGAGGAGCCGATATGAAGGCTACATTAATGGCTAAAGAGCTAATCTAATACACGGCTTAAAAAGTTTTAATTTCAAACTAAACTGTAGTAACTGTGTATGAGCATTGCTTATGCCAATGCAATGTTGCTTAAACACCATTAAAAAATGTAAAATGTTATGCTTTAAATTGTGTCTGGTAAGTGTTTATGAAATATGTGACACCTGACGCAGTTTTGTCGCTTTCGTATCCCTGCTTACTCAGGACAAGCAGTCCGAGTGGGGTTCCTTCCTGCCAGGAGCAATCTACCAGAAAGAGACATTGTAAGTGGTGTTCCTCCTGGGAAGGTCCCCACCTTCACTAGGAATGTGTTTACATAGCAGATTCCAACACCGCCCATTAAACAACCACAACTAAAACAGGGAGTTGGTGGTTATGAGGAGAAAAAAGTGGTCGTGACCCTACGGTCACCCCCTAAGAAGACACAAGAAAACTATTCAAAATCTGCCTGTTTATCCATATATATTGCGAGCAAATAGAAAATAAATGCATTTATTTTCTATTTGGAAACCTTTTCTTTCCTTTCAAACAATTGTACAAAAAAAGAACCCACAAAGCCTCCTTCCAAACACTGATTCATGCTGCTGGGTAATTTAACCTTTGCAACAGCTGTTAGGGAGGCATTAACAGATAACACTTTTTTTTGTCAGAACTATTAATCATCTGTTTTTTTTTTAACTGTTAGACAGAAAAAAAAATGTTCTGTGATAAATTTAGATTTCTTTTTTTAAGCTGATTTTGCAGCAGATTGCAACTGGTTTAGTCACAATATAATAAACTACGATGCTCCCAGTGGCTATAACCTGATCACTGTTTAGACCCGCTGAGGGTTGCCTGCTAACTGTCCAGTGTTTTAAGGCAGTACAGCTTTTACAAGATAAATCTGCACTGTCTTTGTGCCAACACTGAACCCTGTAAATTCACACATTCATTTTTTTGTTTCCATCTCTCAAATCACAACTGTTTAGCTACATAGTTACAGTCATAAAAGTGTTAGCCGTGAAAGCATCACAAAAAAAGAATATCTGCTGCACTTTATGGAATGGAAATGTTCATTTACTGTCTGAAAAGCTTTACTAAATGAAATTTTATGTTGTATACACTTTGTTTATACAAAATAATAAAAGTTTTTTAAGTCTATGCGTTTTTTAGGACAGTTAGCACAAGTTTTCCAACTGAATTTATCATGAAATACAAACCTGCTTATTGTTACATCCTTTTATTGTCTTAGACCAATTCAAATAAATTTTAATCTCAGTCTGGTCATAACATGATCTCCTGCAAGTGCATTGTCACTCCAAAAAAATTAGAAAGAAGAGAGACAGTGACCTGCTGTCCCAGCCACTTCCTGTTGCACACATGCATCACATGCTGCTGATGTAGCAGTCGAGTGGGGCCGCACCACTTCCTGAGCCTACAATCACAACCCACTTGAGGCACATCTTTAAAAAAAGACGGGAAAGAATCTCTGAACAGTTTCCTCAAACAATTAAAGGTTGCATGAATGAACACAAGATAAGCCTTGAGGATATGCAACGTTTCTGTCAGGTTGAAGTTGACGTCAGTCTCGTACTTCTATCAATTATTGGGGTCAAGTTGCACCAGTAATTCTAATGTAACACAAATCCAAGGTGAAAGGAAAGTGAAACGAAAATATAACTGCAGCAGTACTAAATCAAAAAAGGCATCCATCCGGCCGTGCATATTCATCAAAGTAACTTAGAATTCTATATTTAGAGATATTTATTTAAAAATGCTGTTTAAAAACAAGTCCATCAAACTTAAAGGGGTCATAGAATGCAAAACTGAGTTTACATCATCATAGATGAATAAGGATAGTTCAGTGGGTGAAATGGACGCACAGAGAAGTTCAAACCCCATCGACACATCCTTTCCCTGGAAATCTCACAATTATAAACTTCCACCATAAAACAGGCTAATTTAAACAAAGCCCCGAATTGACGTCACTTTGGGGATGTTGCCTTATTTGGTTCTGGCCTGTACTTTGTCACGCCCCAAAATTGACACACAGACCAGCCCACTGGTTCACGGCCCAAGAACATGAATAGAGGTAGATGTAAAACACCAGTTTAGCTGTTTGGCCTATAGTTGGGTTTACTTCTAGAAGGATTACAAAGTAGGCAGTTTCAGTATTGAAAATTAGCCAGAACCACGGGAGTAAATGCAATGTTCCAGGCTGCACGGAGAAAGGGGACATTTTTCAAAGTCTCCCCAAGGATCCGAAGACTCGAGATGCATGGATTATTCTTATCTATCAGAAGATCCCTGCAAAGTTTAATGCTCAGCTGTTAATTTTCTTTAAACATTTTACCAAAGAAACCTTTCAAAATCTTGGACAGTTCAAAGCAGGATTTGCCAAACTTCTTTTACTGAAACAAGGGGCTGTTCCGACCGTAAGGCCATCACAACCACAAGCTGGAAGTACTATTTTGTAGCTAAGCTGTTCATAGCAATGCATATCTATGGTGACCAAAATTGGGTTCTGGTCCTGACTGTACTGGACCACTCATTTGAACCAAGCCATGAGCTCCTGAGCCGGAGCCAGCCAGGACTGAGCGACCAAACCTGGCCAGGTGACGGTATGCTCGGGGCCGCGGCTACCGTTACGGGGTCAGGTTTGGTTCCCCCGCTGGCTTCAGACCCAGACCAGCCTGGGAGCTCATGGATCGGTTCTGCTTACTGCACTGTAGACGGCCAAAATCCCGGATGACTTTTAAATTCTAACCGGGACATTTTTTTTAAGTATAAAAAGTAGGACATGTCCGGGAAAAAGAGGATGTCTGGTCACCCTACCATATCAACAATTTGATGTTTCAGTGAGTGAGTGCTTGTTGCTATGATGCCTCTTTGCTCAGCAGCTTCGCTCGTTGTAAACAGACCAATCAGCACACAGCTCATCTAAATATTCATGACTATACCATAAAAGGAAGAAAACCTTTTGAGGCCTATAACCAGGCTTGCATTGGGGCTCATAGAACAGCAAATATGCCATTTTCAGCCCAACCAATGTTACACACCCTATTCAGAGACCTTAAGAACCGGCACCAAATACCCTATAGAATCATTCTATGACCCCTTTAAGATCATACTTTTTTTTATTAAGGGTTTTATTATGTTTTCCTTTAACAAAACAACAAAACTTGTCATGTTTATTTCACTGCATACTGTTGGCCCAGAAATGTTATATATAATGAACATAGAATTAAGAGATTTCTGTCTAAAATGCCACAAATAATCTCAACTGACAACACAACACCTTTTAAAACCCCTTCACAGCTATATGAAGGCATTATAGTATATCTGCAACTAGAAACAAAGATATTCAACTTTTCTCTGCTAATTTCAGACTCCAGGACCAGCTAATCTGGATTACACCAAGATATTTATCAACTTTAATTTTATGGGGAGTGTTGGCCAAGTGGGTTACAGCAGTGCACTTGTGCTCTCAGAAGGTTGCAAGTACCTGGTTTGATACCCACAGCCTTTGGGTCCCTGAGCAAGACCCTTAACCTCACACTTCTCCCTTGGAGCCACACAATGGCAGCCCACTGCTCCGCAAGGGGATTGGTTGAATGCAGAGGTAGGGGAGTGGCGGCCTAGTGGTTAGGGCTGAGCTAGGAATCCAGAGGTTCTGAGTTCAATTCCCACTCCCACTGACTGCCACTCTAGGTCCCACACAATGGCAGCCCACTGCTCCCCAAGGGGATTGGTTGAATGCAGAGGTAGGGGAGTGGCGGCCAAGTGGTTAGGGCTCAGAGCTAGGAATCCAGAGGTTCTGAGTTCAATTCCCACTCCCACAGACTGCCACGATCAGTGGGTGCAGCACAATGGCAGCCCACTTCTCCCCAAGGGGATGGGTTAAATGAAGAGAGTTCACTTCGTTGCTCTAAACTTGTGACATTGTAATGACAATAAAAAGCTTAATTACTGTGTATTTATGTTTTGCAAACTAACTACTGTCGTAAAAAAAAGTATTTTAATCGGCTAATTCAATTTAAAATGATGATTTGATTCTTGTCAGGTAATAACACAATGACAGGTAATAAGGTAATAATAAATATGAAGTAGAAAGCTGCTGATGGCATAACCACTGCTGTGACAGTCATCAGTCACATCTCTAAATAACACGGAATTGACGCGCCCAGGTGTCAAGTTAACATCCAGGAAAAGGGGTGCTGTTCGGTGTCCAAATCTAACAGACCATTTGGGGAACATATTTGCTCAGATAGTAGAATTAGTGAAATGTGAACAGCAACTGGTAGCAGCTCTGGCTACAAGCTTATCTGAAGCTTCCAGGTGGCAGATAAGTTCACAGGCTAGCACTGGGGCTAAAGTTAACTAGCTACGAGGGTGGTCGCCCTTTCACTTCCATTGTGGGGGCACTGACAACTCATGTACCCCGCCCAGTACAGCACGACTAGACAATGTCAAGCAGTAAAACCCCTCTAAGCTCCAAGGTTTCTAATGTTAGCCTGTTAGCTTTGGCTGCCCGACATTCGAAACGCTGCATCTATAGGAGCCAAGACCGGTGTGCAACTTAATACTCACAAGATGCCAGAGCAGGAGGTGCACACGAAAGAACCCACAGTCATGTTGGCATAGGTTGGGCCGCGCTGGTCGCAGTCAAAGCACTTTCTATTGGGAGGCAAACTCGTCATTTCTCTCAGCATCTTCAGATGTTTCTCCTCCTGTTTTCGTTTAGCGCTCGCCGCCATGGTGAAGGATACACTGCTGGAGTTGTTCAATGGGAGCCAGGAGAGGCTGAGAGGACGGCTACAACTAAAACAAAGGGCTGTGCTCTTTAACAGTTGCCGACTTGCTGCTAACGGTAGATAGGGGCGGCTCTGTTGTCAGGGGCGGCCTGGCGTCTCCTCGATCAAGGAGTTTCAGGATCCACATTAGAGACAAGATGAACTCTGCCGACTACTTCCGCTTTGGTAAAAACTCCCGTCAAATCAGTTTGTTTAATAAATAGTATTTTATTTTGGATGTGTATATGTACAAAAATAAAATTCAAAGAAATCCTCATGATAAAAGTTATTTTAGTTTATTTTAAACTGTGTAAGAAGCTCAGGGAAATCTCCAAACGCTATTTTTCTAAGTACCTGTATGTTACTGAATGTCCGTTATTCGCAGAATTTTCATGTGTATCTTTATATTGGTGGCTGGTTTTCTTTTTATTTATTATAAACTCTCTAACATGCATTTTTTTTAAGAACGTTAGCGGTTTTTCAAAAATATTTAAAAATGTGTTTTTATTTTTTGTATTTTATATTCTTTTGTACCCTTTTGCTTTAACTACCTGTATTTCTATTTTCATATAGCTTTTGGAAAAGTTTAAGGTTGACCCCAGGCTTACACTTCTCATGGAATAAATCAAAATAAACGAACTTAAATGAACGCTGATGTGCAACAACCATCTTGCCTCATATATCTTTGACAATTCTTTTCTTTATTTTTTATTACACGCCAGCGCCCCCCTGTGGATTGGATACCTACTGCTACTGTACAGGTCACTCAATAATTTCAGGAAATATTTCCCTACTAACTATAAAAAAGCAATTTTCTGTTAAGAGAAGCTGTCGTCCTTTTGAAGGAAAATTCACCCGCTCTTACTGAATTTGTTTGCTGCTAAAGATTAAGGGATTAGTCAAGTTGTATAATTAAGTTTAAAAACACCCTGTCAAATCAAAACTACAAACTTCAATGTAACTTCATTTGCAATGATTCAGAAGAAAAAATAAGAGGAATATTACATCTTTATTGGACAAATGGAAATCTATAACCCTTTATAAAGTGCTCTCTGTCGTGTTCTTCCCCATAATAAATACATCTTTAAATTAAAATGGCTTAAAGAGGAGCACAACACGCAGGGCAGGGGTAAAGTATGGGAAGTTTCATGGCAAAGTTAATTTCCAAAGCTTTGCACATTTTGTGCAACAAAACCTTAAAATACATGACCATATTTACAGTGGGGCCAAAAACGTTTCATTCAGAGACTGATTGTGGAAACTCTCCTACATAGAATAATGAGAGAGGTCTGTAACTTTCATGATAGGTACACTTTACCTTTGAGAGACAAAGTTAGGGGAAAAAAATCAGGAAATCAAATTGGAGGATTTTTAAAGAATTTATTTGTAAATTATGGTGGATAATAAGTATTTAGTAACCCACAAACAAGCAAGAGTTCTGGCTCTCAAAGATCTGTAACTTCTTCTTTAAGAAGCTATTTTGTCCTCCACTCGTTACCTGTATTATTGGCACCTGTTTGAACCCGTTATCTGTATAAAAGCACAGCACCAAAAAGTCACAATCCAAACTCAACCATGGCCAAGATCATAGAGCTGCTGAAGGAAACCAGGAAGAAAATAGACCTGCATCAGGCCTGAAGAGTGAACCTAAGACATATAAGACGACTGAATTTTCCTCAATCTGGGGCTCCACACAAGATCTCATCCTGTGGGGACAAAATGATCATGAGCAAACATCCCAGAACAACACAGAGGGACCTGATGAATGACCTGCAGAAAGCTGGGAACAAACTAACAAAGGCTACCATGAGTAACACACTATTTATACTGAGTGGGACTCAAATCCTGCAGTGGCAGACGTGTCCCGCTGTCCAAGCCAGTACATGTCGAGGCCTGCCTGAAGTTTGCCATTTGGAGGATCCAGAAGAGGATTGGGAGAATATCATGTGGTCAGATGAAACCAAAATAGAACTTTTTTGTAAAAACCCAACTCGTAGTGTTTGGAGAAAGAAGAATGCAGAGTTGCATCCCAAGAACACCATACCTACTGTGTAGCATGGGGGAGGAAACGGTTGCTATTTGCAAAGGGGACAGGAAAACTGATCCACTTGAGGAAAGAATGAATGTATTGTGAGATTTTAAGCCAAAACCCCCTTCTATCAGTCAGAGCCTTGAAACTGGACCTTCCAGCATGACAATGATCCCAAACACACCACCTGGGCAACGAAGTGACTCCATAGAAAGCATTTCAAGGTCCTGGAGTGGCCTAGCCAGTCTCCAGACCTCAACCCCATAGAAAATGTGTGGAGGGAGTTGAAAGTCTGTGTTGTCCAGGGACACAGCCCCAAAACGACACTGCTCTAGAGGAGGTCTGCATGGAGGAATGGGCCAAAATACCAACTGCAGTGTGTGCAAACTTGGTGAAGACTTACAGGAAACATTTGACCTCTGTCACTGCCAACAAAGGTGATTTTACAAATCTCTGAGCTGAACTTTAGTTATTGACAAATTACTTATTTTCCACCATAATTTAGAAATTATTTCTTCAAAAATCCTACTATGTGATTTCCTGTTTTTTTTTTTTCCTCATTTTGTCTAATAGTTGAAGTGTACCTATGATGAAATATCAGACCTCTCTCATTATCCTAAGTAGGTGAACTTGCACAATCAGTAGCTGTGCTGCTGCCATCAACACCTTTGTTTATAGATGTTGGAAATCGACCGGTTTTCCAGTGTAGTCCTGTTTCTCTGACTGACTGGGCTGTGCTCTCTTCATCCTCTGACATGGGAGCTGGCTTCGAGCTCGTCTGCCTGGCTGTGTTTCCTGGACGCGGTTGCCTTTTACAGCTGCTTTTTCTATCGCTGCTTCTGTCTCCTTAAACCCCAGTCGGCCTCGGCAGATGTCCGCTCCCACTGAGCCTGGTTCTGCTGGAGGTTTCTTTCTGTTAAAAGGGAGTTTTTCCTCTCCACTGTTGCTACAAGCATGCTTAGTGTGAGGGATTGCATTCGGGTCAATGAGTCAATAAATCAACTGGTTTTCCTTAGATAGAAAACTTTTAATCCATTTGAATGTATGATCTGGTTGAACTGTAAAGTGCCTTGAGATGACATTTGGTGTGAATTGGCGCTATAGAAATAAACTGAATTGACTAAATACTTTTTGGCCCTACTGTAGGTGAATGACCATTAAATGTTTTAATACTTAAAAAAAGAAAATAACTGAAGCCAATAAGTCTGATGCTAAATGTGCAAAATTGAAAACACATTCTTCAATAGACTTGCAGCTATAGTAGAAACATGAAACATATTTCCCAAATAAAATTACTTTAGTTTTAAGTCACTAAATTGTAAGTTAATTAAGCAATTCTTTTAATGCAATAAAAGATACTATAATCTGGCAATAAAACCCCTTAAAGTAAATCTCAAAGGGGTTCAAATGCAGAATTCCATTTACATGTTTGCATTACATAGACACTTTTACAGATTAAACAGAAATGACAGTTAAAAAAAAAAATCACGTATGCATTTATCATTACATTTTATTTCATGAAGAATATAAAGCACATCACACCTGCAGGATTTACAGGTAACTCAAATGTAACTCGATGTTTTAGGCTATGAACTAGTCTCAGAATTTTTACCCCTTGTATGAACAACAGACAGCCTTGGCTTTCATAGCAACGTCAATTGAAATTGTAATATGGTAAATCCTTTAAAAAAGGACTTTATCAAATGTCTCTTATGTCGTAGCTGCAGCTTCTCTGCATTTTACTCTGATTTTTGTTGATTGAGTCAGTTGCCAGTGACCGACTGAAGCAACGTCTGCTGATACAGCTGTGGAGGAGAGAAGTCAAAGGGTCTGCGGTTTTCAGTGTAGCCATAAAGTTTGCGTAAAGCCACACGTGCTGCTTCCTCTTCAGCTCCAACAAGAGTCTCTCCAGGACCTTGAGCCAGGAGTTTGGTGTCACTGGATAAAAAATGTGAAAATAAATTATACAGTCGTCATTTCTAGAAGTCTCAATATACAAACATTTATAAAGCAAAAACATCATGCATGACTACACATGTACCTGTACAAACCGACGAAGTAGAGCGGCAGGACAGTATTGGCACCAGCAGACCTGATGAGACGAGGCTCTGGTAGAGGAAGGTTTCTCTTTGTAAGCTCCTCCACCAGCAGTCCCATTGGGTTCATCACAGTCCACATGTCAAACAAGTCCTTTCCTATCAGCTGGGTTAACAAGAAATCCTATTGGAAGGGAGAGAAGATGTGGGTAACAATCATACCACTTAAGGGATTTACCTTCCTTTAAAAAAGATATTGGCACATATGGATCTCTTACCCTGAGAAAGAAAGCAGCTCGCTCTGCCCCGCTGCTTTCTTCCAGAGCTCCAACAACCGCCATGAACGTAGAACCCAGCACATCATCTGCAACCGGGTATTCCGCACTCATCGTTAGATCCTCAATGCCAAGATTTCTTGCAACATAACAAACCACTGATGGACTGATGAGGTGCCCCACAATGCCCTCAACCCCCTCATGTGGAAGACTAGGAAAGCTTGCCCTGCACCAGTCGGTCAAAAAACTCTTGGTGAAGCTCGCTCCCTTTTCACTCAGTTGGAAATTGTCCTTCAGGACCAGGGCAGTGGTCTCCGAGTCCACGCCTAGCTGCTTTCTCCTCTCCTGCTCTGCATGCACGTAGCACGGATTGATGAAGGCTGCTTTAAGTAGTTCAATGGAGAAGTTTTCATGGAGACGGGAGCTGAAAGCATGAACCTCTGAATGGTAATCCCAGTTAGGCTGCTGCCACCTGAAAACAGGGAGAAAAATGAATGAATATATATATATATATATATTTATATTACACACACACAGACACAGCATGTTCATAAATATATATGTATATCCAGAATAGAATTTAAAATTCTCCTTCTCACATATAAAGCCTTAAATGGCCAAGCTCCATCTGATATC
>NW_015150528.1:1075929-1106036 GCF_000732505.1 Cyprinodon variegatus | reverse complement strand
ACACACACACACATACATAACGCAGGTTCATAAATATTGGAGTGAGCAAATATATTGTTTCTGCAATCGGAACTAAAGTGCCAGTTTGCTGGATTTCAATTGTGAATCTTTAATATTTAATTTGGGATTAAGAAGGATTTTTTAATTTATTTTTATTTTTTGAATCACCCAGGCAGCACCCCGAGTGGCCTTGATATGCTCTTTAGCATTAGCTAAATGTTAGATACCGTGGTTTCGGTGGCGGAGGTCCTTCCAGCTTTAACTTCTTGGCCATGAGGTATGTGTACGCTTTCATCCATCGTTTCTTCTCCCTAACCGGTGTTACTGAAGGCCTTCTAGAAACCAGCTGGTTCTGCAACCTAAACGTTAGACCGCTGCGGATTAGCATGCAGCGCGCCGCCATGTTTCCTGCAGACAGTTCAGTGTGTCACCCTCAAATGTGTCCGACAGGAACAAAACGCACTAACGGATGGTTGCTAAGGAAACCAAGGCAAACAGTAATTCACTTCGACACAAACCGAAACGGATTACCTGATGATATCTTCTTGTTTGATAAGTAAAAGCCGAATTTCCTGAATATTTCAGCAACGAATTACCTATAATAGTTAATTATCTTAGTTCTTTATATTCTTCTGTGGGGTTATTTTGCATATTCATATTACACGGCTGAATATCAAGAAGATGGAAAATAAAACTAAAGCAAGTCCGGTGGAAAGTGGAAAGACTGCTGATACTTTGGAAAGGAAAGCTTCAGATACGATTATTCGGGATGGATTTCAAGAAAATATGAAAAATGGCCACAAAATACAGGACTCAGTGCAGGAGCAAAAACAATCAGAACCAAGGATGACCAAGAAGTTCCTCAAAGATATCTGCAGGAAGAACAAGCTGTACTCCACGCCTTACCTGAATGATACTCTGTATCTACATTTCAAGGGTTTTTCCACCATTGAGAACTTGGAGGAGTACACAGGACTCAAGTGTCTCTGGCTGGAAAGCAATGGGCTTCTGAGGATTGAGAACCTGAATGCTCAAACTGACCTGCGCTGCTTGTTCCTTCAGCAGAACCTCCTTCACAAGCTGGAAAACCTGGAACCTCTGAGGAAACTCTGCACCCTTAACGTCTCCAACAACTACATCCACATTATAGAAAACATCTCCTGCCTTCCTCACCTCAGCACCCTGCAGATATCCCATAACAAACTGGAGAGTGTAAAGGACATAGAGCATCTGAGTCAGTGTTTGGCCATCAGTGTGCTGGACTTGTCTCACAATCTTCTACATGATCCGGAGATCCTCTCTGTGCTCGAGACAATGCCAGAACTGCGAGTGCTGAATCTGATGGGAAACAAGGTGGTGAAGAAAATCCCAAACTACAGGAAGACCATGATTGTACGTCTTAAGCAGCTGACCTTCCTCGATGACCGCCCCGTCTTCCCCAAAGATAGGGCGTGTGCAGAGGCATGGGCCAAGGGAGGATTGGATGGGGAGCGAAAGGAGAGGGAGGAATGGGAGACAAGGGAGAGAAGGAAGATCCAGGACAGCTTGGATGAAATGGAGAGGATTCGGGAACAGGCCCGGGAGAGAAAACATCTGAGAGACCTAGAAGAGGGAGGTGAGAATCGTTTAGCTTTTATCAAAACACAATTATTGGAGAAAATAAAGATTTTAACTTTACGACTGCTTTTTTTTTTAGGGATAAATGAAACAACCACCGTCTTGGTGATGTCTAGCGAGGATAACCACATTGGGGAACCGTCTTCCTCTAAAGGAGAGGCTGAAGTCTTTCTGGAGAACAGCCTGAATGCTCAAGAAACACAGCAGGTTAACACATATGAGGGAAAGAGTGGAGATATAAATGTAGCAAATCTGGACAAAGACCAGTTTGATGGAGAGAAGGATGATCAATGCCAAATCAAACAGGACACAGAGGAGAAAGCATGGAAGGACTCTGTAGAAGATGTACAGATACATCAGATAAAAGTGGAAGAAAACCATAAAGAATTGAATAAGGAAGAAAAGGATTGGCCTGAAAACGAACAGCCTCCTCTGGTGAGACCTTTTTCTCCAGAGGCAGATCAGCTTGTATTGTCACATGGTCCCGGTCCATTAGTTACAGAGCTAGAGGATGAAGAGCAGCTGGAAACTATTCACCTTCCCTTAACCAGATCACTTCGCATCGACGAGCTGCCCGACTTGGAAGATATGCCTACAGGTGACCTCTTTACAACCTCCCACCAGCAGGTCTTTAAACCAAAAATAGAAATCATATCAGGAGACACTGATGAAGAGACATCAACTGAGGATCCAAGCAGTGCCACGTCCAGCTCTGGTCACGATGGAAAGTCATTGTTTATGTTAAGAGAAAGCAACAAATCAACTGGGATCTCTCGTGATTCTGCATCACTGGTTTATCCAGAGGACCGGGATGTTGTTACCCACCACCCAGAATTCAAATGCAAACAACAATCCTCAGCGGAACGCTGCCTGATCGAGGAATTGGACTAATACTTGTGGATGTAAACATGGTTTACTTAGACAGGACACATCTTGGCTGCTTTTATTTGGTCTCAAAACTTACATCTAAAAGCCTAAATTCAGCTTTTAGAATTGGATTACGAATTATAATTTAAAGTCAGCTTGTTTGATTGCATGTTTTAACATCAGGGTGGATGTTCGGACACAGCCCTACTTTCCAGTTTTACAGTTTATTTATAAACTTTCCAGTTTATTTCTATTTAAATTCTAGCATTGATAAAAATAATAATAAAAAAAAACACAGAGCAACACTTCACGGGTATAATTTTAATCAATTGCATTACATTTCCTTGGTGATGTCACATATTCTCCCTGCAATAAATATTCAACATTATACCATACAGCAAAATGTTGCCACACGTCTGTGAATCATCCCACGGCTGTAGGTACCATGAACAAATATTTACAAATCATTTAGGACCGGGTAAGAAAGCGTGGAATAAAAGCAAAACAGAAAAAAAAAAAATGGACAAGATGAAATAAGAGTAGAAAAATAAAACTGTACACGTATTAAATAAACAAACTCAAAGAATTAACCCTGTGCAGATTGGGGCCCAATAAATTCCCAAATATTTTAAGCCGAGGACCCAGTGGCGCAAGCAGCTAATATCTGATATATTTAATAAGGAGTGGCATGTTTCTCCTGTCATACCGGAGGCAGAAATACAGACTTAACGCCGTAGCCACACCCAAGTGTTAATGAGCCAGAAAGCAACACTGATTGAGTACATAATCATTTCTCGCTTTGCTCTCTCCTTGTTCTCCTCTTCCAAGTGTTGGAGTCTCCGGTTCAACTTGATGAGCTACAAAGAGAGATTAAATTTGTTTCCATGCGTCACCAAAGATTTAAGTCATCCGTGATAAATTATTTGTTCAAACTAACCTGCCGTCTGAGTGTTGTAGCATCGACTACCGTCATGTCATCAGCTGGCACTTCCATAGAGCTTTCATATGTCGACAAAGAGAGCCTAAAAGATTTAAAAAAAAAAAGACAAAAAAGGCCTTTTAGATATTTCATAAACAAACCAAACAACATACTTCAGGTATACAAAACAGTCTGAGGATTTCAGTGCATTATTTCACCTCATTTTATCAGGGTGGTTACTAAAGTCAGAAAAATGGAGGACAAGGAGAGAAAAGGAGAATATAAGGAGCCAGGTGAAGTTACCTAGAGTCAGGCTGGGGGTTGGAGCTCAGAGCCGAACCCCCTCGCAGAGATGGTTTGCTAAAAGAGGAGGGGAAACACAGAAAAGGGAGAAGGCAAAAAGAGGTCTAGAAAAACACAGTGTAGCACATAAAGCACAGCATCACTAAAACCCACAAGACAGAGCTTCTAGAAATTCTAGGTCGCTTTAAACACAAGAGCTCATAAATTATACGTTTCATGTGTTATTAAAAAAGAAGCCTATTCCAGAAAAAGTTGAGGCTGAAGATGAAGCATTTGCTCTTTCACCTCCAGTCAACATATTTTTAAAGTTTAGGGAACCAAGAGGAAGGAGAGAGTTTAAACATTTGTGTGAATTTAAAGAGTCAATAAAAAAATTTCAGTTATTTCTGTATATACAATTTATTTTAGCCTAAGATTCTTTTCATGTGACATGTTCTGTATTGTCTCCTTGTAGGTCTTTTTCTTTGCTGTAAAATGTATGTACTTTAGATTAATAAAGCTCATTTATTCAAACAAATTTGTCAAAGTTAAATTGGTTCTATTTAAAGAAAGCAAGTCTGACGAGTTGCTTTGCGCTCTTTGTCAGGAAGACAATCGTTTGCATTGTTTGACCTTAAAGTGACAGTAGAACTTGCTTCACCGTAAGCCTCAAAGTTCACCATCTGGTATTTTATTTTTTAATTAATAAAACCTCTAAGTATTCTCTTTTCAGCATTAATTCTGTTTATTCCCGGGCCTATTTTTTTTTTTTTGATATTGCAGATGATAAAACAATCCCTAAGCAGAGTTACAGAGTAGAAATCAACAATGATTGGAATAAACTGCTTGGAAAACATTGATAAAAGCCATATTAGGCTGACTTGCAGCCAGTAGAGAAAAAAAAAGAAACCAAATTAAAAAAAGCAAAAACAAATGACCGGATAGCTTGGAGGTCACCTGCGTGAGTTTTCATCCAAGACCTCCAGGACCTGCTGGTAGGCCCGATGTGTGGTGGACTGGATGAAAGACAGAACACCGCTAGCGCTGTACACGTTGTGCTCTTCAGCCACGTTGAGGGAGGGGCGTGACTGGTTAGTGGTCGGGGGGTGTGAAGTTGCACTGCTCAATGCCCACCATTAAAAGGAGCAAGATTAAAGGGAAAAGGGGGAAAAGGGCGGAAGAAGAGGAGGAGGAAGGAAAGGGAGAGAAATGAGGAAAAAGTACGACCCCCTCCCACTGACTTTATAAAAACTGCAGCTAGATTAAAGTCAACAAAAGCAGCAGCATAAAAACATTTGCCAGCTACTTTGGGCAAAGCAGACAAAGCTAGTCCCTCTCATCACCTACAAGCTGCTAGATGAACAATGCCAGACTGCCAAATAATGCTGTGCTGCAAATAATGAGCTGTATGCAAACAATTTTAAAACTAAACTTTCACTCTTTGTCACATCCTAATGATCTACCAAAACATAGAGTAAAACCAAACCCTTCAAATAATAGATGCTAAATTTACTGCTGCAGCTGCTTTCTGTTTCTAATACAAGCAGCAAAAGTTCTGTCAGCCACAGATGACAGGGTATAAAAGGACAAAAAGGGAAGCAAGGAGGAAGAAAATCAGTGTTCTACTACATGATAGGACAGAGATCATCTCTGGACAGATACTTACGCAGATTCATTATGAACAAGCTGACGGACAGCTGCATTCTCACTGGCGGAACGCTCCCGCCGTACACGGCCCTGGGGGCGCACCTATAAAAAAAAAAAAAGCCTTTAGGTTGTGTTTTAAGGTAAGAATGTTATAACACTAGGTAGGACCACATTTTATTTTTCAAATACTTTATATTGAATAAATAATTTTAAGACTTATGGCTTACCACCTCCTCAGTGTCTGGAGCTACTTGATGCTCCTCTTCCAAGAAATCCAGGGGTCGCTCACTGAGGGTCAGGACTCTGGGAGGAGTTTTCAGTGCAAGAGGTTCGAGGGGTAACGACTGGATGAGGTCCAGGTCTCTGGGTCTGGGGAACTGGGTGTCAGTGCCATCTCCTGAAAGATCATACAGTAAACCTTAAACATTCTAAAAATCATTTGAACACATAAGAAAATGTAAACTTTATTTTCCATTTTTATTGTTTTTTTTTAGTTGTCATAAAACCAATAAGAAAAAATGGCCATTAAACATGAAGCCTGATCCATTAATATATAGATGTGTTGTTTATAACTAGTTATAACAAACCTATACTTACTCAAGGGGAGGTAAGGAATGAGGAAATAATAAAATTATCAACTGCAATAAAATTAAATTCTCCTCTCTCCTCTTTATCTGATACTGCAAGACTTCCAACACTCTGTGACCTTTATCCCCTTGTGCAGTACAATAGGAGTTAGGTTTGGACACCTCTTAGTGAGACTCCATTCAAGTAGTTAAATCTAGGTGTGAACTGAAACTATAACAAATACTGTTGTCCACATTTCAATAGATTTCTGCCATATTAGGATTAGACAGAATTGTAACTTTATCCAAAATAAATATACAGGGAGAGCAGCTCCAACTAAAATGTGTACAATGTGTATTTGATGAAAAGCTTTGAGAAGAGAAGGAATTTCAATCTATTTCATATTTCTTAATTCAAAATCTTTATCTTTGATTGCATAATTTGAGCTCAATTTTAACATCAGTATTTTAGCCCTCATTATCCTTTTAGGAAACTTTGATTAATAGCCAACAGATAAAGATATATTAACTAAAATAAATAAACTTTCTTACAGTGTTTAAAGGTTTTTTTGTTTTGGCATACTCAAAGAAAGGGGTGGAAAATGATTTCCTGAAATGTTACTGTTTTTAAACACCTTGAAGCTTTAGTAGACTTCTACAGACAATAGAGAGCGCATATTGTTCTGTAAAGGATTATTATTTTTAGTACGATAATGTAGTCCCAGTTGGACATGTCTTCACATTTTATAAAGCCGATCTAAGGTTGTTGATATATACGAAAAAGCTATAAAACAGTTCTTGACTGATGATTGTTTATGATTTATAAAACATGCAGAATAACTCCTCCCCATCGTTTTACCAGCTTTAAAGGAAGCCGTTTAACACTATACCTTGTGACTGATGTCTAAATTTAAATAAGAAAAACAGGCAGCATTGGAGGATGTCTTTGTTTAACATAACTTCAAATTCTAAACACTATAATATAAAATTTTATCTCTTTATATGCATTAAAGTTTGTAAAGATATATATTTTTGATTTTTTAACTGAGCAGATTTAGCAGCACACCAACCAGCGATCACGATCCTCTCTGGCACTTGCATTATAACGCTGGGGGGGACTTCCTGCAATCCATCACTGGGGTCTTCATGCCCCTGGGCGGACACTTTGAGCTTCTGCGGGATGCGCATCCTCTGGCTTATCCCCTCAGTGTACTCCAATTCATACTGGATGCGGTTTATCTCCGCCATCTCTACCGTAGGGGATGGAAATGCTGCTCCACTCATTTGGTCTGTGGAATCAAAACAGAAAGTGTCCAGTCCCCCAAAAAAAGGTGATCTTAGCAGTACGTGGACTCAGGTGGTTTCATTTCTAACAGTGTTTTAGTGGGTTGATACAGATTGTTGTTTGTTTAACTGAACTGTGTCTTGGGGAAATGGGACAGAGAAGCCTGCTGTTAGAAACCACAAACCCGTGACACTGCAGCAGCATCAGGTTTTCCAAATGTGCTAACATTAAGCTAGCATTTGCCTTTAAATAAAAAAAATATATTATAATGATAACTACAGTCCTGCATCTTTTAAACAAAACAACATCACTTAATAGCTTAGAAATTGTTAAACTGTTAGCCCATTTGTCATTTTGAGCTAACAGTTTAATGCGATTTCTTACCGTCTGGTTTGTTGCTAAATGCTGAGTCCGTTTTAAAATGTTTTTAATCAAATAAAACCGGGAAGGTCCTTCTGCAGAAATTCCAAAGGATTAGGTTAGGAATAAAAATTACAAATAGGGTAGCTGTGACATTTCTTTGTATTCATGTCAGAGAGGAAGCACCTCTCGCCTTTGCCCTGTCTGTACTTTCAACAGGAAATGACGTCTTCAAACGTCATTTCGGATGTTACGTATTAAGATCACTACAAATTAAAAGCATCAATAATTTAATTTTAATGTCGAAATTAACTTAAAAAAACATTTAATTTCGTACACAACTCCTAATTTAAAATAATAAAAAATAAATCACAGTCTCTTGTTTTCTGTTTCTCAACTGAACATTTTTTCCCTGAAAATTGCATTTTTTCTGAACACTTTAAATTAGCTTTTATCTCAGTTAAAAAAAAAAAAAAAGAAGAAAGAAAGAATTTAATAATCTTCGTTTGGCTTTTTTCTAATTAAATACCAGCATAATTTGCTTTTCATACTTATAGACCTGTGTACTTAAAAAAAAATATCTATGTGTTTGTATAGATGTTCTATAATATTATACCTTATTGAACACCTTTGAGGTTTTCTCATTTACCAAGGAGGCTGCAGTTCTAGTTTTAAAATGTAAGTGTTAAAATACTCTTGAGGGGGATATTTACAAAGTATTTGAAATAAATTTTGTTGCAAAGGGGCTCCATCAACATTCTAGACCTTATATTAAGGGTCCACATTAGTCTATATCAATTAAGAACAGGATGATCTCAAAATAACATATAGCCTCCACATAAAAATACTTTTTGTAATACAGGGTAAATACATTTTTTCTGTTGCTATAAGATGGTGGTTATGTACTGAGATTTTTTAAAGTGCAAAAAGCCTTTTCCTCTTCAAAATAGAGCAATTTAAAAACTAAAGCAAAATTTGCCGCAAAAAGACAACTGAATTAACAGCTAAAATTAAAATAGGCTTTGATGATAAGAGCACATGTTGTCCCCCAGTGTTTGTGGGTGGTGCGCGAACAGACACTCTCAGAAAGTCACTGCTCTTGTAGGATGGACACTGGACCAATTCAAAGGATCAGTGCAAGCAAGGCAATCAATAAATAAATAAATCCCTAAGCCATGTCTGAAGGTATGGGGTTCCATTTGTTTAAAAAAAAAGAAAAAAAAAAAAGGTAAAAAGCATATTTTTGGTCTTGTCCAATAAAAAAAACAACCCCAAAATAATCCAAAGTTGTAGTTAACTTTACGAAATAGGAAGGAGTTTAACAAATGTCAGTAATTTTATGTAGATTCTTTTGTTTCTTCAGCAGTAGTTGCAACACATGATGCCAATGATGGCCAAACTTTTATTTTATTTTTCTCTTTCTCTACCACTTTGGATTAATTATATCAATCTAATAGCCAGACATTTCAGTGGTATAACGCAACAGATAAGTTTTAAAACTGAGACAAAGCTGAAATAAAAACAGTATGCTGTTTTAGCAGTGCCTTCCTAGCACCAGCTACATACATATGTTTGGGGCTATTTTAGAAAACTGGAATTTACATGCTTTATGAATTAAAAACTTGTTATTTGATTAAGTTTGGCAGAGACTGGGGAGCAAATGTGTAGCTGTTAATTGGGCTTAAAAGGACTCTAGTGCCAGTATGGTATTTTTATTTTTTTTATTTCCTTTTCAACAATTCCTACCAATTAGAGATTATGAATGTGAATGAACAAAGTTATATTTTCAGAAAACATTACAGCCATTAACCACTATTAATTGTTCTCTGTCACAGCCAAACAGGAACAGACCAGATGAAGCTACAATGAGAAAAAAGCAGAGAGAGCATAACTTTAGAGATTGAATAAACAAATTCTTCAGAGTGGGAGAAGAGAGATAAAGGGTCCCAATGTCCTCCAGCAGTCTAAGCCTATAACAGCCTAACTATAGAGATTAAACTGGATAACCTGAGCCATTCTGACTATAAGCTTTTTCAAAAAGGAAAGTTTTAAGCCTACCCTTAAAATTAGAAAACTACATTTCAGAAATCTCCAAATTTACTCATTTTAAGTTGCTGTTTTAACATTAATTTGCTTTACTGGATATGTATTTCAGATATCTTTCATAGAATTCTTCTTTTCTAGATTAACATTTCAGATATGTGATATGTAATTCTTACTAGTTTAAATGACAGCTTACTGTAGTCCTGCAACTGGGAAGATTAGAGAAGATAAAAAAAAGGAGCAGATTCTGGAGCTGCTCCTGGATTTATCGGAAATAGAAATAAACAACAGTTTTTAGCGATATAAACACACATGACTAGAAAAATAAGGGGACTTTTTTTTTGCTTGTTTAGACAGCAATCATTTCTTTAATTAGATGGTGAATAGATAAGTGTAGAACAGATCAATATTGATTTTTGAATGATGTGTAATAAAATATTTACTGCTATTAAGTATTGTTTGTTTGACTACATGACTTAGCAGAGTTAATGGCATCGGCTACTGAGGAGATCAGTAATGTTATCAAGCAGAAATAATTCAGAAGACCTGGCAAGTCAATCACCACTGAGGAGAACGTTAAGCAGAGAGGAGCAAATAAGAGAAAGAAACAGAGAGATATGGAGTAAAGAATTTCTCTAATTAAAAGTTTTTCTTAATTCAATCCATGAATTAATAAGATTCATGGCATTAAAAATAAGAGGAGCTACCTGTAATTTGTCTGCACATCCTTTGGAAAGTAGTTAGTTGCACCTCTGAGTTTAATCACAGGCAACCCCCAAAACTGCTTTGCATAATATTACCAGCTGGTGGCAGTATAGGTTAAGTTGCTTGTGACTACAGTGCATAGACAATGCACTTTACAGAGAGATCACACAGTCAGAATGGTTCAAAGTTTAATATCGAAGAAAAAAAACCCCAGCTGATTTCTTCGAGTCATTGACTCAAAAGCAATCCTTCACACCAAGCATGCATGTAGTGACAGTGGAGACTAAATCTCCCTTTTAATAGTAAGAAATATCCAGCAGAACCAGGCTCTGTGTGAGTGGCCATCTGCTGAGGATGACTGGGGTTCAACGAGAAAGAGGCAAAAGCTGTGTTTGTCCATGAAAGACACAGCCAGGCAAACAAGATGTAAGAGAGCAGATACCACAGATGGGGAATCTGGAGCCAACAATTCATCTCTATGCCATGTATTTGTTTTGCCCGCCACTGAACCAGGTAAGTTAAATCTGCACAGGTTAATACACTCTGCAGTTTGGATTTACCTGGTTCAGTAGCTGGGCAGAACAAACACCTGACATAGAGATGACTTGTTGGCTTCAGATCCCCTATCTCTGGTACATACACTTTGTCATAGTAAGAGAAACAGGACCATACTCCAACAGAGGTGTTGATGGCTGCAGTACAGCTGATATCTCTCTCCAGGATGGTGTCACAGCCAAACAGGAACACACCAAATGAAGCTACTATGAAGGGAAAAGCTGATGGAATATAAAATTAGGGGATGAACTCACAAATAATGCAGAATAGCATAATGGAGACAGAATGAAGCAGAATGATGAAAAGTGGTTCCCATGTTCTCCAGCAGTCTAAGCCTATAGTAGCATAACTATAAAGATAGCTCAGGCAAACCACAGCCACTGTGTCTATGAAGCTTTTTCGACAAAGTTTTAAGCCTGGACTAGTAGGATGGACTAAAACTGGTAGTTGGTTTCACAGGAGATGATAACTAAAAAATCTGCCTCCATTTCTACTATTAGAAATTCTAGGAACCACTAGTAAACCTGCAGATTGAGAGTGAAGTGCTCTGTTAGGAACACAAGGAACAATCAGATATCTGATATAAGGTAGGGCTTGGTTATTTAGGCTTATATGGAAGAAGGATAATTTTAAATCATATTCTGGATATAACAGGAAGACAATTAAGAGAAGATAAAGTAGAATAAATATGATCTTTCTTTTAAATTTTCACCAGGACTCTGGCTGCAGCATTTTGGATCAGCTGAAGACTTTTAATTACAGTTTGTGGACTTCGTCATAGTAAAGAATTACAATAATCTATTATTTGAAATAAACAATGCACAGGCTAATTCCTCAGCATCATCTCTGGACAAGGTATTTCTCTTTTTTGCAATATTCTGGAGATGAAAGAAGGTAATTCTAGAATTCTCTTTAATATGGGATCTAAATGACAGGTCCTGATAAAAATGAACACCAAGATTTTTTTTTACTTTTTTATTTTATTTCTTATTATCAGAGATCAATTTAACCCCATATAACTTCTGTTTTGACTGCATTCAGGAGCAGAAAGTTAAGAGTCACCCAGGTTTTTATTTCTTCAAGAGATCCCTGTAATCTATGTGGTGTGTTAGCTTTTTCTGGATCTATAGACACATTTTGTCATCAGCAGAACAGTGGAAATGAATCACTTGCGGTCTAATAATTCTAACAATTGGGAGAACACATAAGAGAATTTACCCTAGCACTGATCCCTGTCTTATTCCACAGGTAACTCTGGAGCATGAGGTAGATTTATCACTAACATAAACAAACTGATATCTACCTTCAGAACTGTCCAACATTATTAAAAATACAATGGAGACCCATTGTCTTCGAGGAAAAAATGTGACCATAAAGATTGGACTCTGGAGCAATTGAAGGTGGTCATATTCTCAACTGAGTCCAGATTTACCCTGTTATAGAGTGATAGGGATATCAGGGTAAGAAGAGAGGAAGGTGAAGTGGGGACGCATCATGCCCAGTGCCTACTGTACAACCCTGCTGAGGCAGTACTATGATCTGGGGTTGGTGCAGGTGGTCAGGTCCAGGTTTAGTAGCAATATGTGCTAAAAAAAAATGAGGTTTGCTGACTACCTGGAAATACGGAATGAACAGGCTTTTATTTTTTAAATTCAACCTTGCAGAGTGATTTATTTGATTTTTATCTTTATTTCTGTGTTTATTGTTATTCTTTGCTCTTTACCAGAAATAAGAAGGAAAAGATTAAAAGGCAAGGCAAGGCAAGTTTATTTGTATAGCACATTTCATGTACAGAACAATTCAAAGTGCTTTACATAAAACATTATAAGCAAAAGGGAGAGAAAACAATTAAAAACAATTAAAAGCGGGATTCAAAATTAAAAACATTTAAGATTAAAAAGAGAGAATACAGAGACGTGCAGATTTTAACTTTTGAATAGAATCTACGTAAATGCAGCTGAGAACAGGTGGGTCTTCAGCCTGGATTTAAATAAACTAAGGACTCAGGGCAGAAAACAAATCTTTTTACAAATATTGTTCAGACAGAGCAAGCACACAAATAACTGCTGAAATCACACTCTGAAATCTTCTTCATTGTCTGCATGTGGTAAGGCATACTAGAGGAAGTGGAGAGGAGCGGAGACAGGAAGAGGGTAGACAGTATTTAGTTATATGATTCAAACTCAATTTTATTCTTGTCTTTAGAATAGTGTCATGTTGTGCAAAATCCCAAACTATTCATTTTTATGGAAATATAAAAGAGAAAATAGACAAATACAGGAAAATAAACCTACCTATAGAGATTATGAAGGAACCCAACACAAACCAACTTTACTGAGGACCCTGCACCTATATAAGGGTGTTCCCGGCAGGCAGGGATGGAGAAAATCAGGTTTGAGTAGCATTAAATATGCTTGAATAGCTTATTTATGTTTAAACAACATGTATGATCTATTGGCCAGCTTTGTAATTTCTGGAATATTTTACAATACATTTAAAGCCAACAATCACAATTTGGATTTATGTTATTTAAAAAAAAAGTATAAAAAACTTTGACTTGTCTTTCTGGTTGTTCTGGGAAGGCAGATAAAAAAAAAACCCAAAAAACAAGCTGCAACAGGTGAAGAGGAAATAATGATTGTCAGCTAACCCCCACCCCCAAGGCAGTACCTTCAACTTCTAAAACCCTTATTTACATTTAATCCAAAGTATCAGTGTGGTTCTTCCCCTGTTTCTTGTAATCTACCAATTCCTTAAATCTGCTTATGAAGTGGTATCAATTTTAAAAAAGCCAAAAGGTGAATTAATTTTTATTTTTCCTTGGAAAAGCAATTCTACAGTGTTATAAATCAATCAAAAGTCTTGGTAAAGATTGAGAATGCAGGTGTTTGGGATATGAAGTTTTCACAAAAAGGAGCTTTTTCCTGTATTGAGGAAAAAGCAAGAGTGATCAATGGAGGAGGGGTTGGGGTTGGCCTGAACACCCCTGGCTGGTAATATATGCACCCCTATTGTATTGAATCAATGCACCATGGATTAATGGGGGCTTGGAGGGACAAGAGGCTGGAATGGGAGGGAACACCAAATAAGATCTTCTGCCTCGTGGTAACAAACGGCAAGAAACAAAGTTAAGACCAAGCAGTGCCAACCAGACAGTTACCCAAGAGTGACAATATCTTTGTTATTTTTCCACGACCAGACACCAGCTGCACGCAAGAGCCCAAGGACAGATAAATGTGAGATGGTTGTTTTGCATTTTTTGCACTGATACTCAGCAAAAGGATCATCCTCTTCACAGGTTGCGGTGTTGATATATGCATCTAGACTTTTTGTGGTTCTTTACTGTCACGTTTCTCCAGAATAGTTTGCTGTCAGTAGATCTCTGCAAAACATCCTCCCTGAACGAAGGTAAGACTGTCTGATTTAAATTATTTACATGTGCATATGGATGGTTATGTTGTTTGTGTTTAATTGACATAACAGAACACAGAGTTTAAAAAAAAGGAGATTGTGAGCGATAAAAGGTTAATTTATGCTTCACTAAAAAAACAAACAAACAATAAATTATATTGAATAGAATATTGGTTATTTCATGCAAAACAAACTAAAAGAAAACTGATGGTTTTATGCACTGAAGTCATCAGTTTGACACCTGCTGAATGCAGGCTGGTGGCATAGAGGTTGGTGACATTTATAGGCCACATGCTTTGTTTCAGTGTCTCTTGGAAACACTGAAACAAAGCAGGAGACTCTGAGAACCATCCCACTGTATTGTGTGTGCTTTTTTCAAGAAAAGATGACAAAGAACAAAAGAAACATGGTTAAGGAAAGGCTGAGAACAATCTAAGTGGAAGAATAAGTGGTGGTGGGAGGAGGTGGTGAGAACAGGAAGGGTGAAATCTAATTAGAAAAATAATTCAAATATATGTAGAATACGTTGATTCCTCTAAAATGTCAAAATAATTAAGAAACTCTCCTAATTTCAAGGTTTGCACTTAGGATGAAAGCTTCTTCACCACCAGCCAATAATGTCACAAGATAGTGGAACAAGCAACAGAAATCAGAGACAGAAGTTCTGGTCCATCTTGACGTGTCTTCTGGTCCTGGCATCACCATGCAAAGGTTTTTTCCCAGACTTCTGGACGAATTTCTTGACTCTGTCCTTGAACTCGTACACACACCAGTACATCACAGAACAGGCCATCCGCAACATTACCCTGGAGATCCTGAGGGAAACCACAAAACAAAATGGAGCACACGGGGAGAAAGAGGTGAGCTTATGATGTTGTTGATACATTTTCAGTTGTTTCATCTGAGCACAGAATGATCAGATATCATTGCCTACTAGATTCGCCTTGACTGTGCCTTCTGGAGAGCAGTGAGAGATGTGGTGATCTCCAACTCCGAAATGGATTCTAAGCGTGCTACCAAATTTGATCCGGTCTACCACTTTGACTCAGAGCAAGTTGACAGCTCTATCACGATGCTTCAGGAGTTTTGGAATAGGATAGTTCTCTCGATACAAGCTGAACAGTATGACAGCGCCCGTCACGCTTTGGGTCAGCTGTTCCATTCCATACAGGTAAACACTGAGTCTGGATCTGCAACCATGATAACTGTTTTTAAAATAAATTGAGCAAATTTAGCCTGCATGTGATACGGTGCCTTACAAAATAATTCCTAAATGTAATGTTAGAACCATTCACTTAAATAGATTTTATAGGGATAATAATAACATGTTATAGTCACTAAAAAACAAAAAAAAAACAAAAAAAAAAACATAACTGTGAGGTAGAAACAATTAAGGGTTACTTATTTTTTTTATCAATATTCAAAATAGTTATATTTATACAGTTATTATATATTTATACAAAAAGTTATTATTTAAAGTAGCAATAACGATGCAGCTCTGGTCAGAGAAACTCTCAACAGGAAATTTCTGAAAAAAACTCCACAAACTGTTAAAGAAAAGCTATACGTTATTAAAGTTGTAAGTGGCTGAAACTAAACCGTAGTCCAGGGCAGAGTTCAGCATTCCAATGGGACAGCAACCCATATAACCAGAGCAACAGTGGACTGGTTTAGATTAAAGTCTCGATTCAAACTAACTAAGCAAAACCTAATTCTTTAAAGAAAAGCAAACAAAATTTAGCCTAAAGCCAAATATAGTAACTGCAAAAGACTTTAGGCTGGCATTACAAAGTGCTGACACAGAGCCACTTTTTAGATTTATTTTGCAAAACAATTTGACAGCCATGTAACATTTCCTTTCCTCATGAGAAAATGTGGAATATTATTTTTTTCCTACTATTTTTAAATTGTATAAAAATCCAACAAGGTTTGTAGTTATTGCATGGTCAAATTTGGTTACGTTTATGGCATTTAAATACTTCTGCGAAGAATATCCCTTATCATAGTTTTTATTCTCTCTGCCATTGGTGATGTAAGTTTAGCCCTAGCGTTTTGAAAAAGAAAAATGTTTGTTTCTTATTACTAAAATATTTTTTATAACAGGATTTCTACAGCCATAGCAACTGGGTGGAAATGGGCAAAAGATCAGTTTATCTGCATCTCCTACAGCCAGATGAGCCTGCCTTTCCAGTAGCTAATGGTAAATCTATTAGATCATGGTATTTTTTTATGTATGTCAATAAATAGTTCTATAAGCACTAAGTGCTGCATTAAAAACAGATACATTATGATTAATATCTTCAATTTATCAGGAAAAGTTATTTACCATTAGGTTGAATAATTTCAGATAATACACTTGAACATACAATTTGGGTTAAATCTGGAAATCTTTAACGTTTTTCTGCTTGCAGAAGATACACCTACCTGTCAGGACTGCTTCACTGCTACCTGCAGAAACAATCTCTTACCAGCACTGACAAACACCCAGAGGAACGCCACACTGCTCACCACCGGCTACACCAGTGGTTTTCCTTTGAAGCCAAAAGGTAAAACCTCATTCACTTGCAGCTGAGTTGGTTCATTAGTTAAAAAAATGTCTTCCTTTTTCCTTTGCAGACAGCGAACTTCTTTTAACCTATAATTCCCTTACAGGTAAATGCAGCCATGGGGGAATTTTGGACAGCAGTCGACATCAAAGTGCCAAAGGGGGGATTAACAAAGACACCCCCTCCCTACTCTTCTCCCCTCACCATTACCTCCATGTTGAAGCTGCAACTTTGGCCTCCGAAGCTACCATGATGGTGCTGAGAGACCTCAAAGACACTGTAGGCCTGAAGGCCTTTCTTAAGTGAGATTTAAGTACAAAACACCAAATGCTTTATACAACCACATAATGTCCGTAATGATCATCAGCAGCAGCACTAATGCATACGTTTATGAAACTCGTCCTCTTATAGGCTCTTCAGTGTGAAGCAGGTCCCTGCATTGGTGTTTGTTATGGACACCACAGGCAGCATGTTTGAGGAGATCACTGCAGCCAAACTCAGGGCTCACTCCATCATCCAGAGTCGAGCCGACAGCACTAAGCAGCCAGGCAAATTTCTGCTTGTGCCCTTCCATGACCCAAGTAACCCCTTTTTTATTTCATTTAGTCACCTTAAAAGGGTTACAAACCCTATGAAAATTAAACAAGGAATACTTCTTTGCCTGTCATCTAATATGACTGAAACAAAAGTTATTTTGTGTTCATCAGGTTTGGTGAAATTTCAAACACTTTATAATAAGAAAACAGCAAATATTGAACAATTGTTACACCTGGCATTCTCTTCGACCCTACTGACATTATAAATTTATTTTTATAATGTCAGTTTATTTTTGTTAACATTTAAACTTAACCTGAATTAAATTAGATTTTGGCCATTCATGGATTTAGCCATTCATTAAAATCAGAAAGATAGGAGAACATGCTATTTAAGTAGGGTAGATGTAAGTTGATCTTTATCAACTCTTAAAAGAGTAGCCGGTCATCTAAACTTGTCAGATTTGAAAAAAAATCTCCAAAGCTTCTAGTTAGGAAAATATGCTTTCATGATTACTTCCTTTAGATAACAGGAGTTCAAAATTTCTGACATATCTTTTCCAAAGGTGTCAATAACTATGAGGCTTTTTTTGTTCCTTGCTTATCTATATCATTACGGAAAAAAAAAACAAGGACCTCTACTCCAACATGAAGTGCTATAGATATGTCTGTGTTTTACTCACCCAATTTTCATGTATATATTCAAAATCTAGAGGCTGTTACCTTTCAAATAATGTATCACACATGTAATTTGGGCTTACAGTTCCGAAGTTATTTGCTTTTCCATTTGGGTATGCAAAATAGGCAAGAATTTCCCAAAATGAGGTTGATGTCACGATTTGTTTGGAGGTTTTTATGAGGACCCAAATGCAGAGGCTGACAGGCAGAGTTGAATTCTTAAAAGGTTTAATGAAAGATCAGGCAGCAAAAACAGGAATCCAAAAATCCAACTTAAAAATGTTAAACAAAAACAGGTATCCAAAAATCCAACATAAAAATCAAACACAAACAAGAACCATGGAGACATCAGGGGAAAACCATCAAGGAACCAGGGTGAGAAAAGATAAGACGAGGAACCAGCAAAGAGGGACTGCAGAGGGAGTGTATTTATGGCTAACTGAACAAAGGTAGAGCTAATGAGCTGATAAGGAGCAGGTGTGACTAGAGCTGATGAGGAAGCCAAGGGAAAAGAACACAAGGGGGCAACAGAGGACAGACAGAAAAACCTAAGCAACTTAAATTAATCCAGACACACCAATAAAGCTAGAAAATAAGGAAAAACCTGGCTAAACTTGAAACTGAAAACTTAGAGAAAAACAACAGAACCAAGATCGTTACAGTGGATGTTAAGAGGCTAAAAGTTCAAAGAAGTTCAAATAATTAAATACTAATTTGTTAAGAGTTTGTCATTTTTCTTTGCTGCACTGTTCAATATTTGATTGTAAAATTGGTTTTTAGATATTTTAAATGTTTGTATTTCGACAAGCAGTAAACATAGTTTTTCAATTCAAAATCTACAAGTAAAAAATATAGAATTATTAAAAATGGACAAAGCTTTGTTCCCTAGTAAAAATTTATCAGTGTTTTCCAGTTGAAACCAATTCTGAGAAAAGATCTAAAGATTTAAGAAAGAAAGGCTTTTGTTTCTTCAGAGACCCCCCTATTCTGTTACTTGTCAAAGGAGAAACATCTAACATACCGTACAAGGAAACATATGATAGGGCTTGTTTGTTTTTGTTTTTTTTGTGTGGGATAAGGAATAAACTGTTTTTTTTTTTTTTTTTTTACAACTGTTTCAAACTGTAAATGTCCGACCAGAGAATATCACTAATTAAAATATTTCTGTAAGAAAACCACTAAATTGTTATGAAAGTGCTAGAGATATCATCTTTTTTTTTACATTTATTGGGGTGACAAATGTTTTTGTACAAGCTGTATCTTTTTTTATATGATGTATAAAGCTTTCCCCATTACCCATGATTTTTGCACTAACATATATATGTACTTGTTGTTTAGAATTTGGGCCAGTTTTTGAATCAGACGATCCAAACCAGTTCATGGAGCACATGGAGACACTGGTGGCTCTGGGAGGAGGAGATGAACCAGAGATGTGTCTTTCTGCCATTCAGGTGAATTTTGAAGCTAAAGTACTCAGATATTAAATATGATAATAACAATTGCTCACGGTTTTAATATGTAAGTACTACTTTTGTTGAATGGTAATCTAAAAGGAATACAGTTCATTATAATATAGTACAAACGTGGACATCATTATTGAGTTGTATTTACTGTTGATCTATTAAGTAATTAGACAGTTGAAGTTGCATTAGTCCGGCAACCAGACTAATCAAGGCTGATGAAGGAGACATTCCACTTATTGTTTCCTCTCAGAATAATGGCAGAATCTGTCTTCTTTTGCAGTGGCAGTTACATTTAGATTCAGTCACACTGGTTTTCTTACCATGCATGTTCCAATATCTAACACCACTTTTCATATCATCCCAGTCATAATTTACAAACTGCTGTTACTTAATTATTTTTTTGCTCTGATTTGATGAATATATGTATTTATTTCAACTGTAGATACTGTATGAGTTGACCTCCTCTATTCTCCAAACCAGCTTCAACTTGATCAATTCTAAAGAATATAAAAGCTTGAAAAAAGACTTAGACTATGTGTTCTAGCCTCCATTTAAATGGTAACTTTAGATTTTTATGTCACATCCATCTGTGCAATTTTATCATTTAACAGAACACAATGCAAATAACTCTTTGGGTGAAGGCAATGCAGACGTTTTCCATACCATAATTAGCAGCAGAAAAGTTGAATGCCCTTGAAATCAATTATATATATAGTAGTAAGCTAGAGCTCCAAAGTCAATGAGGGTCATCATCTAGGCTTTCTAAACACCATTAATCTATCTAATCAAACTGGAAACAGCAATTGGATCAAATTGTAATTTGATTATTGCACTTAATTGCTACAGATTTATTGTCCCAAACTGAATTTGGACTCAACTGGATTCTATAAATGTGCACATAAACTGGATTTATTATGAAAAAGCCCTGTTGAACTATATGCTATTATTTTGTGTAATATAAAAGGCAAGGAAAGACAATTAAATTGAACATTTCGGTAATAAGACAACATGTTACATTGGAGAAAGGGGCGATTTAGAGGCAGCTACAGAAGAGATGCAATCAAGGTTTTAAACCCTGATTTAAAGCTTTGTTAGGATTATTTTTAATGATGATGGTTGAGTCTGTAGGAAACTAAAACAGCTTTAATTTAATTAGATAAAACCCAAATTGTAGTTAAGTGCTGAAACTGTGGACTTGCGTAATAACATTTGGTCTGTGAAGTTTTGATTGTGATTACTTTTGATCCTTGGTTAAGACATCATCAGGGAGACTGTTGGTATTTTATTCCAATTATTCTATGATCTTGAGAGAAACAGTGCTAAAGGTTTTAGCTTCTATTTTAATATCCTGGTCATAAACAGACATGAATGGATTTTTGGACATATAAGTGTTTGTTTAGAGGTGACTGTAAACACCTTACCTTTTCAGAGGGAGTGGGTAGAATTATTGTTATTGATGATGTATGAGTCCGTTAAAGCCTAACAATACCTGCGTGTTGCATGTCAGAACTAATGTTTTCCAAAGTCCTTTATATAATTAAGACAGTTCCTCCTTCTGGATATACTGCTATCATTTCATTATGTACCTGGCCATGGCCAAAATTTTGATTTCAAAAGAGGGGGGGATGGAAGTATTTTTTAATATAACTCTTATACATAAACATGCTTCTCAGGAGTGACAGAGGTGACAGCCAATCACACAAGAAAATGCAGGGGGCCAATCAGCAGCTTGTAGGCAGTCTAAACTCAGGGAAGTGGGCTTCAGCTTGAGTTGTGGTTTTCCGCCTGGTCCTAGTGCTTAAAGTTGTTGGTGTACTATAGCGTAACATTGTTTATGGACAGGAAAAAGTGCAGAACAAAACTTACTTTTGAAAAAGTGCAGGGGACATGCCCCCCCTCAAATTAGGTCCCTATAGGTGGCAAATATTTGGGGATGGAATAAGAGCAGTGTCCTTGATCTAATAACATAGGGTAATGTTTTGATAAAGCTATAGCCATGGATGTCTCCTCATTAACAAATTTGTATGATGTAAGGATGTGATGATGTAGCATACTGGAGTTGGGCCACTTTATCGAGATGTGAGGCAGGTTGGTAAACGCTGCCTTCTGTAATTGGTAATTTAATACATATACATTATGAAGTGCTATTTAAAGAGTTTGTCCGGAGTGATCACTTCTCAGGAAAATACCCAAAGAGAGAAAGATTCAAGGTGTAAACACAGAACTTTCCCTAGCAGCTTAGAAAATGAAAGCTGCTTGTTGTTCTATTCTGGTGTTTTAATATGCAGAGTAGACTTTAACAAAAAGAAGAATAGACCAACCCTGGCATTTTTACATGCTTTCACTAACTTTCTACACTAAACATATGTACCACTGTCTCTGTATGTGTTTTCAGCTGGCCCTCACTCACAGCCCCCCAAATTCTGAAATCTTTGTGTTCACCGATGCTTCCCCCAAAGATTCTTACTTGTTTGATGCAGTGAAGGCGCTCACCCTTGAGAAAAGAAGCAAGGTGGGTTTAGCTTTACAGACACTTTCCTTGTTTTTTTTAATGTTTCATTTTTTTCAATGCAAACAGCTGTGCTGTCTTCTTTTACTTTTTAAAGGACAAGAGTTATTATAGGGGTAGAATTTGAAAGGAAAATGAGAAATTAGAATATAGGAGATTTTAGTGTACTTATTAAAACAGAAAAAGGTATGCATAAAAAAAATCAAGTAAATGTACTATTAAATATTTTTAAGTTGCACAGTAAAAAAAAAGGTGGGAATTCGTTTTTTACATTTGAATTTGATTGTATTTTAAAAGTATTTCATTATTTTATAGTCCTGTCAGTCAAAATCACTTTGCATGTTTAACACATTTATAAACCGCTTGACTGGTCCATAATTAATGGGTTGTCATGGGTGACCAATCATATTCTTAAAATAAAAATACATCTTTAAATAGTGAATGACACCTTTATCTGTACATTTGTGCATTTTAAAAGATGTTTTACGACTTATGTTTATAGATTTTTATAATTTTTTCTATCATGATAGTAATAAATTATAACCATACTTATTTAAGGGCCACGTCATTTGCTTTTATAACTTTCCTGCAAAACAAAGCTGAAAGAGTAAACAGACTGTTACATAGGAGGAGATAATTGTTTTTAACCTAGTGGATGCTCTTTCTGCAGATAACATTTCTCCTCACTCAGGATCAGAGGAGAAGGAGGAGGAAGAGGAGCAGTAAGATACCTCTGTCACCAGATCGTTTCTCTCTCTACTCCACCCTGTCCGTACTATCAGGAGGAATGGCTGTATTCACCACCAACTCTGACATCCACAGCGTCTCAACTATCGTTGAGGACAACACTGCTGTTGACAAGGTGAAAATTGTTAATTCCATCATTTTTTCCCAACATACTCACATTTTTAGCTACAAACCAAAGCTGCATGCCAAACCAAGCCTTCCTTGTCCCCAGGTGACCCTCCTCCATGTAAGAAGTGATCCAGAGTTAATGTCTGTGCATTCCTTCAGAGTTGATAGCTCAGTGGAAAACATCATCCTCCACATTACAGGCACCATGGCGGAGTGCATCCTCACCAGCCCTGCAGGTAATTTATGTTTCCTAGATGTTTTACCAAATACAAGATCAAGAAAATGTACAGCGTCTGAACAAAAAACTGAATTTCCAGGAGCGTCAGAACACCCGTTCATTTTCTCATTGTATACCTGAACTCTTAGTTTTCCATTAGCTTCTCTCTTCTTTGACTACCTTGTAAGATGTTAATGTCCTATCAATTTTCAGACCAAAGTCAGTCTCTATTGAGTGAGAATGGCCATCTAGCAGAGTTGGAGCACTTCCAGGGATTGTATCGTATCAAACTGTTGCCTCCTGTTCAGGCTGGTCAGTGGAACCTAAAGGCCAAGAGTAAAGATCACCTAACCTTTAAGGTGATAGGTAAAAAAAACAAAACAAACAATATCCAGTATGTTTCACAATGAGAGGAAGTCAAAGGTCAGTGTACATTTTTTTTTCTCATCTGTCCCACCAGGTGACAGCAGTGTGGACTTCCTGTATTACTTTGCCACTGTGACTAATGATACACACCCTGGTCTGGCCAGGGTTGAGGGTAGCCCTTTGGCAGGTTAGGCAATTACTATTTATTGGGTGCTTAAATGTATCAGTGACATTTAAAAAATGTCTTACTGTGGAAAACCTGTAAATAAAACAAACACACCTTTTCAGGTGCTCCGGCCTTTCTGGTGCTCGCTGTAACGGGACGGGCCTCACCTCAGGAGGATTCATTTCACGTGACACTGATTGGAGCTGAAGGAGAAAGTCTTAAACAGGTGAAACTCAATCGCTCTTCCTCTTCACCCACCCATGGCTTGGAGGAGCTAGTGGGCTACGTGGACAGTGTCCCTGCAGTTCCCTTCAGTGTTCGACTTACTGGCCTTGACAGCACAGGGAACAAACTGGAGAGAGTGTCCACAGAGAAGCTTCAATCCACTCATGTTCAGATAGAGGTATAAACTTTTTACTTTTTACAAGTAGGTGCTTGGTTTTACAAATCAGTTATCACTTTATTTTTGAACCCAGGTAAAATTAAACCTGGGTAATTTGTGTTTTTCTAAGAGATGTAAATGACTGACTGCCACTTGTAAAATGCCTCTGTATTTTTTCACAACTTCTTTACCCCCAGAAGGGATCCCACAATATTGAAAAAATCAGCTAAAGGAATGGTTCTCAAATCGGAATAGAGTTTAGAACTTTTATCTAAATAAGACTGATCAGTATGAAAGCTCTTGCCACCAACAGAGTCACACAATAAACAAAGAGCACAGAAAATCAATAATTACATATGTTTTTATGAAACACTGGGTACCCAGGTCTCTGCACTGTTCCTAGTGCTGAAGACTTGCTGTGGTTGCCATTTGATGTTTATCTAATAGGTATAATAGTAGTTGTCTAAAACTTTATCTAAGTGTTGCTGCAGGATTCTAATCAACCCAACTGTCCCATTATGAAACCCAAACCTAAGAGTAATAACCATCTCAGATACTGTGTCTCTCAAGGCCCGCCCAGCCTCCATGGGCCTCTAAATTAGATTTTGAGGCCCTTCATTTCAGCCAATGATCCCAATTGCTGCCATAAATAGTCAGATAATCAAATTATTTACACGATCAATTAAATTATAGCGGTTCTGCTGTTTAGAGTCTCCTATTTCTGGCATCATCTTGTGTCATTAAAGTAATCAAATAAACTAGTATGCAGTTTATTTATTATAAAAATGTCCCGAGGTTTATACTTTTGGTTGCAACAGCAGAGGGCATAAATAACCTATATGGCAAGAACAACATCTAACAATTAAAATAGTTTTGAAAAGTAAAAACAATAGACATAGACATAGATAGAATACATTGTAAAATATCAAGCTTCTTTGTTCCCCAAATATAAGTTTGTGTCAGAGAAGTTTACACTGGTCTCTTCCCTCACTGATTAATCTTTTTATACATAAGTAATGATTTTGATATTGTTAAATATATTTTGATTTAAAACTGCTCTATTTTATTATGAAATTGAGTTTTTTGTTTCAGTGTTTATGGAGAAATCATTAGATATTAAAAAAATAAACAAATTCTCGTTTTTGGGGGCCTCTTAGTTGCCCTAGGTCTAAGCAGTTATCCATTAAATTACCTATCCTTGTAATGTATCAAAGAGGAAGATTATTATTATTCACATACTATCAAACTTGTCACAAAAGGTCGATTAAATAAGTGGAATTCAACAGGCAATTACATGGAACCAAGTTGCTTTGGATAGATTTTTTAATCTAATAAATTCTAAAAAAATATATATATATAATATGTCTTTACGAAAATATTGTGGGATTGTTTGATGTGAAATATTTAAGTATGAAATCTGTAACATCAAAATATTGTATAAAATAAAGAAAAAGAAAGTTAAATTGCTGAAACACTTACCATGCAACAGAGAACAGTAACTTGGTCCTTGAATACCTGAAAATTGCATGTAGTTGGTTAACTAGATTTACTCGAATTCTATCGGTGAAGTATAGCTAATTTCAATATCTGCGACACACTGAGAGAAATTAGTTTAAAATTTCCATTACAGAAAGGCATCAGGATTGGATTCAAGCCATAATTTTTCATGCAGCGGTGTTACAAACCAGGCCGCTATCCAGGCTGCCCATATTGCGTAACCAACAGGTCTGAACAGTTAGTCTGAATAGAAATAGCTAATCTTTTAAATTGAAACATAACAAAATTTAATATGGATCATATACAGTTAGGTTTAAGGAACTCATTTTGAACACCGCACTGTTCTCTTGTTGAAAGGTCCTTTTGTCCAGAATGGTTCAGCAGAGCGGTTATGTGCTCACATTTAGGTGGCTAAAATCTTTGGATTTATTAGTTTGGATATTATTATGTTGGTTTTGCTAAGATTAAAAAAAGGATAGAATTCACCCACAATAATCTAGTTATTTTTGCTCAGTAATATGTTAAGGTACATTTTAAACGATTTTCATGAATTGTATTTACATTCTACCAAGATCATTTCTTAGTATATTCATATATTTATATATATATTGTCTCTCCAAATGAACATGAACAGATAACTGTAATCTAGCTTCCTACTGATTTCTATCCATACTTTAATAGTTTTACTGTCAAACTGTTTGAGCCTCTTTATCTCCCCAGATGGTGCTGACCCCCCATCTCATACCGGGTCACCGTACCGTGGTGGAGTTTGACATTCATAACCACGGTCCAGCTCAACTTTTTAATTTGACTGCTGATGATGACTGTGGTTATCTTCTGATGAGGGGGCCACACAGGTAAACAGACTGGATAGAAATGAACCTCCCACTGGACTAAAGGAGTTTTTTTTTTTTTTTATCTTTAAGATGTCTCTTAAATTCATGCAAAATTTGTTCCTCAGGTTTTTTATCAAAGACCAAGGTTCTCTTCGTGATCAGGTGTCCCTCCTCACTCCTGCAGCAGCTCAGGCAGGAGCGACTGTGACACTCACACTCACTGTGCATGCTCTGGACTCACTGGATTCCAACTATGCAGTCACATTCTTAACCGTGGTCCCCCTGGTAAACAATAGAAGAAGTATTTCATTGTTATCTTGAAATGTTTGTACATACACTTCCTGGTTAATCGTTTTAATTACTTTTTCACAAGAATGCCGACAGGTTTCCACCCTCCTGTTCTGTCACACGCCTACAGTCAGACTGTCCAGCAGATTGCTCCAAGTCCAGCTGGAGAGTTTCTTTGGTCGTGTCGGATGATGTCCAGTCTGGCCTCGCTGCCCTTCAGATGCAGAAAGGAGACGGTGTTTTGACGATTTTCCATAACCCACCATCCACAGAGGAAAGCTTCAGAGAGAATCACCCTGACTTAGATCATCAACACCACCCAGGAAAGGGCCATCATCAGCACCATCACCACTACAGGGCCAGATTACAGAGAGGGGACCCCCCTCTGAATGTGTCTGAGTGGGAAGAGGGTTCATTAAAGCTGCTGTGGGTCATGTACACGTCCAGTTGCTGTTCTACTCAGGCAGAGCTGCTGGTGTGGGATAAAGCTGGGAATATGAAGCGCTGTGTTCTCACATCTGGCCAGAAGAGCGTGCAAAGTGAAACGACCACAGAAACAAGTGGGACTGGACGAACCAAACCTGCAGTGGCCCTCTTATTGCTGATGTGCCTGCAATTGGACCCACTGATGTAAAAATGTATAATTACAAATGTTTTGCTGGTCAAACTGATCCTCATAGAAGCGTTTAAAGTCTGAAAACAGGAAGTGCACTTAATGCAAATGAAAGCTGGTTCTGCTTTAATGTCAAACTAGCTACTTTTATATGCACTGGAGCACAATATAATAATTGAGAAAATAAGTTATAAAAAACAAAGAAATTGTAAAAGTAAGTTATGGTAAGATAAGTTCATGTATCACTGGAATGTTCAATTTGTTTGTGCCTCACAATAATGCGGCCATTTTTGGTATCTACTTAATTATATTTAGTTACTTTGACCTCATTTTTCCATATCCTGTCCTGATGACATAAAAAAAAATGCGTTAAAATAACTGAATATGATTAAGTAGATGCTGAAAACAGTTTAATCATTTTTTCGGTTTAATTATTATTTTTTATTGTTTTTTTAAAGGCTTTTGTATGAAAAACATTGTAAATCATCCTACAAGTGCTGCAATATGAAATTATTAAAGAATTACAAATTATCCAGACTTCTTGGCATCTCTGAAAAAGTTAAGTACTAACACTTTATCTGTCTTTGTTGTGGCAGCCTAGCCATTAACAAAGTTTTAATAAATAAAATGTTTAAATTAAATACATTTATTCAGTTGGGGTGGGGGTGGGGGGGGGATTAATTCTCATTATTAAGTTTTTTGTTTTTTTTGCAAAATCGTTGGTTTCACACTTACAATTCTGCCATTAGAAGCAGACATATAAACACAGATATGCAACAGGTAAGTGTTAACCAGCTCCATGGGTGGCCTCGTTCAGGAAACAGTCTGGCACACCAGCTCTGAGCCAGCTCCCACATCAGAGGATGAAAAAGAGCACATACAGTTAGTCACAGACAGAGAAACGGGACTACACCGAAAAAAGGCCAAGCTCCAGTATGTATAAAAAAGGGTGTTGATGGCAGCACAAAGCTGATATTTCATTCCTGGATGGAGTCACAGCTGAACAAGAACAGACCAGATGAAGCTACTACGAGAAACAGAAGAGAGAGCATAATGTTATTAATGGAACTTAACAAATACTGCAGAATAGGAGAATAGAGATAGAGTGAGGAAAAGTGGTCCCTATGTCCTCCAGCAGCCCATACATAAATCAGCATAAATACAGACGATAGTTCATTGTCTTGAGTGCATGAAACTTTTAAAGCAGCTTGATCCTTTTCTCTAGTCGTACTCCCCCCACTACATAGTACTTTTTTATCCCATTTATCCCGAAATGAGATGATTGGGTGCCGTGCAGATGAGGTTACAGCAACTATTCTGAGTGAACTGAAACACTTAGGATTTTTTTTTCCAGGTATTGCAGATGAAGCCAGAGATGGAAACACAGAACAGTTGATTATAACTGTTCATTACATCAGTAACAGGAGAGTAACAGAGTGTTTGCTGACAATGGTGGAATGGTGATAATTGCATAAATACAGCAACTGAGGGGCAGTTGGTCCACAATAGATTAATAATTAATAATTAATAGATCATTACAATATTGGTCTGAAATCAGAGGAAGTTTTAATGTCCAAAAACAATCTTGACTCTAAATAAGAAAGCCTTGCAATAAAGGATATGCAATGTGTTTTCAGCTTGCTGTAAAACATCATGTTCCCAACTGTGACGCAGGTCATTCAGATCTCCCTGACAATTCCAGTCAACAGCTCAAAAGCTGTAGTTGTGAAAGTCACTCACCCTTACTTCAATCTTAGTTTAGATTACTTTGGAATTTGTATAAGGAGGCTTTTGATTGGTCATATTCAGTAAAGTCATATATTATTTTGCTGCAATGTTGAATATGTTCACGGGGGAGGGGGGGCTTCATAAATGCCCCTGGGAGAATAAACTTCTGCATGTCTGGTTAAAGTCCTTCCTTCTCACCAATTCTCTCTTAAGGCCAAACGAAAAGCTGTTGAAGTCTGTTTTAATGTTATGCTTGCCTTAAGCTGTGAGATTGTGAGATATGTCCTAAAATTAAAGTAAACAGAGCTTTAGAATAAGCAATGATTAAAAAAAAAAAAAACAGATTTCTGAAATGATATCAGTTTCTTTGGTAAGCTTACTTGATGTCTTCCATTCTTAATACACTGAAAGGCTGTTAAGACATAGACCTGCTGCAGAGATTCATAAGGGTGCCCCACCTAGATATCCTCATTGACCCAAACCAAACAACTCTGAATATTCAGCTCTGTAAACAAACCATCACTCTCAGACTGGAGATAATTTACTTTTCTTTTGAAAACATTAACTGTTCATGTGGTTGCTTATTGCTTGACAGAATCTTTTGAAGATATGAAGAAAGCTTCACATACAATTTAGAGACTTTAAAGAGCTCTTGGTCCCGAGAAAACCTGCTGGTATGTTGACCGAAAAATGTGCTCAGAGAGATCTTCCACCAGAGGTGGAGGAGAGAGGACACTGGGCGAGCAAGGTGGAGTTTCTATTGGCCGTGGCTGGAAATGTTGTCGGCCTCGGTAACGTGTGGAGGTTTCCTTACCTCTGCTACAAGAACGGAGGGGGTAAGTTGATATGACGGTCTGATTTCTGTTGAGCTTACATACATAATCATTGCTTTCCTTTGCAATTGAAAAATGAGTCAGGTCTGTTACCTGAGCAATTCTCAAAAGCAAAAGTCAAAACTTTGAGAATTCAAAAATGAAATTAAATGTGTTATTACGGCAGAGATGGCAAAAGTACTCACTTTCCGTACTTGAGTAAAAGTACAGATACTTGTGTTAAAAAATACTCTGGTAAAAGTGGAAGTAGGTACTGATTAAAGTTCTTTACTCAAGTAAAAGTAACAAAGTACAGGCTTGTAAATTTACTTAAAGTATAAAAGTAAAAGTAGAAACCACT
>NW_015150528.1:1070948-1072907 GCF_000732505.1 Cyprinodon variegatus | reverse complement strand
GTAATGCACTTTGCATTGTCTTTGTACTGGATTGTGCTATACAAATAAATTTGCATTGCCTTTTCTTGCCTTACTACGGTTGGGTTTAGTGCAATACAAAGGGTGCAAACATGGGGAAGGATGTCATGCATATTGTTAAGTATAGTGGAGGATCTGAGTTGCTTGAGGAGGGTTTGTTTTCCAAAGCCTATGAGAACCTTGTTTAAGTGTGAGCTATCATAAACATTTACAGGAGATTTAAATGAACATAGGTTTAAGAACTGAATCCTGCGCCGGAAAAAAAGTCATCAGGGAGTCTTTCAACAGATTAATAATGTATGGCCAAGTCTAAATGAAAAAGCATATAGAAAAATGTCCCAGAAATGACATCAATAAATTGATGTGTAACATTTCATTGAATTTAAGGAAAATACGTATTCAGCATAATTTTTTTTCAAAGGTTTTCAATTGTCATAAAACAAATACATAAAAAGCATGATTACAATAGATGATATCAAAGAAAAAAAAAGAATCCTCTTCAAAGGTGGTTTTTTCTTTTATTCTGACCTTATGTTTTCACCAGGTGGTGTACTTCACTGCCACCTTTCCCTACGTCATGTTGTTGATCCTTCTAATTCGAGGACTATGTCTTCCTGGCGCTCTTGAAGGAGTTCTTTTTTATCTTCTGCCTGATCCAACACGATTAACTGACCCTCAGGTAGGATATCACAGATGAAAGAGGTGTTAAATGAATGACGCCACTAATGCTGTTGTTGGAACAGGTGTGGATGGAGGCCGGGGCACAGATCTTCTTCTCCTACAGTATCGGTGTGGGCTCTCTAATTGTGCTAGGCAGCTACAATAAACAAAATAACAACTGCTACAGGTACAGCAGTTGGTTTGTGTTTATCAGACATGCATCATATAAAATGTATTTACAGCATTGTCTCTTTTTATAGGGACTGCCTGTGGCTTTGTTGCCTTAACAGTGGTACGAGTGTCGTAGCTGGGTTTGCAGTGTTCTCTGTGCTGGGATTCATGGCTCACAAACAAGGCATTCCTATAGCTGAGGTGGCAGAGTCAGGTGAGTATTTGTATAATGTATACATTTCAGCCACATGTAAATTCATCTTTACATATTGTGCCTTATGCAATTTTGTTTGGACACTTTCTTCACTAGGGGAAAAAATCTTGGAATGATTGAGGGGAAGAGGAATTGAAATGAACTCAGTTTGCACTTGTTTATATATACATATGATCAAGAGGCAACATCTGTGTCTTAAACCTGGAACTAATGTCTTAAAAGAACTGCAGCACTGATGAATAAGAAGGTGCTCTTTTTCCATTGAATAGAAATTACCCATCAGTAATCAGTGGTAAAATGTGTTGTTATATTACTATGTTATAAATGGCTTCTCTCTACATGAGTAACATAAGGCTACTTTTAACACTGCTGCGATCCAAAAACTCAAAATCTGCAGTGTGTTTTTCTTGATATTCAAGTTATGCATGAAGAATTCACTGGTATATGTAAATTAATTTGTTGTTATTCAGTTGTTTAAACTTCTTTGTTTTCTGTTTGCAAATCAACTATTTTTCCCCTTTAGAAAAAATAAGAGAAGGGAAGTTTATTGGTTTAGCATATTTTAGTAGTGAGGCAATTCAAGTCAGTGTACATGAAAAGAAGAAGAAGAAAATACATTGCTGTGGTATAATGGTAAATAATAATGAAAAGTTAATAAAAATGAATAACTTGATGATTATCAAAGATTGTTTGATGAAATAATTCATAAAAAGTTCAAATGAAAAACTTATCAATGCAGAGTAATTGGTTGTGCAGAGGTTTCTAGAGGACCCAAATGCAGAGATGGAAGCTGAGGTTGTCACTTCCAGATTTAATGGAGGATATGAAGCAACAGAAGCAAAGTCGAAACACAAAATGCTGAAAAAAAAAACCCAAAAACAAAATTCGGAGCAGGT
>NW_015150528.1:1061327-1070008 GCF_000732505.1 Cyprinodon variegatus | reverse complement strand
CCGACTAATCAGCTTATTGCAACAGCTCCCCAAATGTTTGTTGTTGCAACATGGTGTTAGGCAATTTGTGTTTAAAGAATACTAACACGTCTGTAAGACAATGTATTTCCACATAGTTACACAAAAACATGGTTTTCATTGGACAAAATAAAAAACTTCAAGGTAAAGAACTGTGCTAATATGTTAAATATTTCATGCATGTTGGCTCACTTTGATATTTCCTTTTTAACAAACATAATTTATCACAGTTCAAAGATGTAAAGAAACACCACAGTAAGAAAATTATCAAAGCATGACTGTGGCTTTGTTTTCCAGGTCCAGGTTTGGCATTCATTGCATATCCTCAGGCAGTGGCTATGATGCCTCTTCCCCAGCTCTGGTCCATCTGCTTCTTTGTCATGCTCATCCTCTTGGGTCTGGACACACAAGTAAGATGCCTAAGCAACTTTAAAACATACCTCAAGTAAATCAGATGTTTACTTTTGAACATATACTTGTGTAAATGTCTGCTATCTTCACAGTTTGTTGCAATGGAGGTGGTGATGACGTCTATCATAGACATGTTTCCCAGAATTATGCGACAGGCAAGACGTCGAGAGAGCTTCCTCCTCCTGTTCTGCCTAATTTGCTTCTTTTCTCAGCTAGTCATGATCACTGAGGTCTGTATTTATAGTCAAACAGGAATTCTTACATATTCTAATATGTAATAATTTTCTATTTATTGATTATTGTTAATGTAAAATATACTTAACAGTGGATGAAATCTTCTTCCAAAGGGAAAAAGATTAACTTTCTCTGCTGTTGTTCTCTGCAAGGGAGGGATGTTTGTGTTCCAGCTGTTTGACTACTATGCATGTAACGGAGCCTGCATCCTCTTCCTCTGTGTGTTTGAAGCCCTTTCAATGGGATGGATATTTGGTAGGTACACAGATTTTCAATGTTTTAATGTTGAATGTGATTATACACAGCGTCCTCTATGACAAACCACAGTTCCTGACAAAAGCCTGTCGAAAAGATTTAAAATGAATCCATCCCTAATTTAATAATATCATGCTGAGAAATTTAGAAAAGCCCAGTCTAATTTAAGCATATTTATTCATGGGGGCAAAATAAAATTTGTCTTTCTCTTATTACTGATTCTACAGTTATAATCCGAAACAGTTCTCATAAAAAAAATGACCCTGTTTTTTATGTTGATCAGAGTGTATAGTAACCTTTACTGATAACTAGTGTTGCGGCGATGTCATTTTTTGGCCCCGATACAGATACCACCATTTTAATGCACTATCGGGGCCCCGCCCGATACTGATGTCGGTATCGGTCCAACACTACTGATAACCCATGCTGTATTAATGTTACCAGTGGTGGATTTAACAAATCAATGTGAAGGCAGGCATGGGGCCCTCTGGAGTGAGAGCACAGCATGCAAAAAATGTGAATTAGACTGATACAGACATTTGAACAGAAAACATGCATTATTGGCTTTACCTTTTGTGCCCCTTTTGCACATCCTCTTTGTCCCTTTTTACTTCCTCCTCTTTGTCTTCTTCTCTTCATATTTCTCACCTTATTTATTTTCTTCTGTCCCTTTTCCATGTTTATTTTCTCTATTTATGTCTATCCCTTTTTTTTCTCTTGCTCTCCATGTTTTCTTTTGTCCTTTTTTCGTAGTCTTTTTATTTTTTTTATTTTTTATTTATTTTAAAGCAAAATCTCTCCTTCAAACATTTCTTATTAATGCGTAACCTTTTAGGAGCGGATAAATTGTATGGCATAATAAAGGATATGACAGGGGTGGACGCCAACCCATTCTTCAAAATCTGCTGGCTGTACCTCACGCCACTGGTCTCCCTGGTGAGTCATTGCCTCTGTGTTGCTGTGTTGGTGGTATAAAGTCACAGAATAAGATGTAAACTGTTGAACAGAGAAATAAGTCAAGCTCAAGTCTGGGCTAGATTTTAACTAAACCGGCTCATTATTTCTTCTCAGGGATCTTTCATATGTTCTTTAGTGGAGTACCAGCCTCTGACTTTCAACCGGTGGTATGTTTACCCATCCTGGGCGTACGTATTGGGCTGGGTGCTGGCTCTCTCCTCCATCCTGCTGGTACCAGGGTGGGCATTTTATAAGCTGGCTACAGGCAAAGGCACACTCAGGCAGGTGAGACAGTTGAGTATAGTTTTATTAAAATTACAAATTAAAATTTTATGTCATTTATTCACTATTAAGATAGCATCATATACATGGATTCTATCTTTGAATGCTGCAGAAACAAATCACTCAAAATATCCTTAGAAAATGCCATACCATACTAAATTTGTTTAAAAATTCAAAATAAACATATAAATACTATAACACAATATTTAAGAGTAAGCTTGAAAATAAATTTTGTATCTGAGTAGTAATTTGTTATTTAACAGGTCTAAAATACAATTTTATAGAATTGCATTATCTGTAGATTTCTAAATATATATTTAGAATCATCATTAAAAATATATGATTGAACATTTATGAAATGAAGTCTTGAAAAACATCAGTATTAAGGACATTTATGTCAGTTGTACGTTTGTTTATTTAACATTATCAATGTATTTTACTCTTCCCTGTTCTGCAGCGCGTCTGCGATTTATGCCGACCTGCTCTGGACGACTCACCAACCCAAACGACAGAAACCGAGCTGCAAAACATGGGTGTTGACCTGCTGCAGCCATTCATGACCAACTGATGCAACTAGAATTCTCTGTTTAGCTTTAAGCACACAAAACTTAGATGAACCTCCATGATCAGATGAGGAGAAAAAGGCTATCAAGGTCTGAGCATCGGTTCAGTGTCTCCTTCTGTGGAAAACAACATCACAATAGATTTACCTTTAAGAATAAGCCATATTATAAAAGCACCACCTAAAGGCTGTATACCTTCATTCTGTCTTTTTTCTGGTTGTTTTTGTGAGATTTCATTCGTTTTACTATGAACATTATGCTGTCAGATAATCATCTTCTGTGGTTTTTGTATGGAGTGTTAAGACAAATAAATCCCCTCCATTGAGTTTTTGTGTTTTATCTTGTTCATTTGTCCTTTTTTCAGGTGTGGTCCTGCCTTTTACTTCTGAAAAAGATAACCTTTAAAGGCAGCAAAGAGCTGAATATGAATACAGTGGTACGCTGTTATATACAGCTTGCATGATTTCAAGAGCTATTGCAGATATTCTAAGAAAATGCTCCACTAAAAGGTTAAAAGCAGATACCATCCTGGTGGACTGACTTTTCTGCTCACAATTCATAACTTTGGGAGGATTATATTTGGAAATTTCCACTGAAGACGAATGGAAAGCATCAATAATGCACTACCAAAAGCCTTCCTGTGTGAAACATACAATGTGAACAGAACATGTGAAAGGATGATGGTAACTGTCAAATAAAGGCTAAATGTTTTATAGTTGTTTAAGTAAATCATTGTATGGATTTAACGCTGCCTAGCAGATACCGGAAGAAACGACATGGTTTGTTCTAAGTAGCTACATGCTCCACAGAATCACTGATGCTAAATAACCATCAAAACAGACTTTGCCTGTTTTTAAGTCCATAAATATGGTGCAAATGTGCTTCGTTCTTCAAGCCTCACAGGCAAATTGCTAATTTTAGACTCCAGGACCAACTAATCTGGATTACGCCAAGATATTCATCAATTGTAATAGTAAGGGGAGTGTTGGCCTAGTGGGATAGAGCAGGGCGGTTGTGCTCTGCAAAGGTTGCAAGTACCTGGTTCAATCCCCAAAGCCTGGGTTCCTGAGCAAAAACTTTAACCCCTGGTTGCTCCCCAGGCGCCACACAACGGCAGCCCATTGCTCCCCAAGGGGATGGGTTAAATGCATAGAGTGAATTTCCCCATTGTGGGACAATAAAAAGGATTTTACATTACAAATGCAGGTAACATACTGACTGTTTCAAATCATATTATTACCTTAGTTCACAAAACTTGGAAGGTTCCCTTAAAATTGCAACGTTCTCTGAATCTGATCATTTAAGAAAGTAGGCAAAAAAAAAATCCCCAACTTGAATATCAGGGTAACAGTATATAAACAATAAATATTTCTATTTCTGACTTATTAGGACCTATGGTTGCCTTTTCCCTAAAAGAAAACAAGAAAGATTCATTTACAGCAATCTACAGTTGAAAAACGATTTACACCACACTGCAGGAATACACAAAGATTTAAAAACAAGGTATTGTTTGATCAAACACTGCCTTTATTTAAATAGCTTAAAAATCTATTTTTTTTCTGTAAATCACTTGAAATTTCAAAAATGCGATTATGGCTACTGCCTGTCGTATGCACAAACAACTCCTGCAAGACATTCTGCCAACTCTTTCATGCAGCATAGGATATACTGGGTACCGTTTTTGTTTTTTTACAAAGAGGAAATATTTACAAACTCAGAAACACAGATAATGTTGCATTCAAACATGTTTTTTAGCGTCTCTCCATTTCATTCATTTTTTGTCCAAGGCTTGTTTGGCTTAATGAGAGCTTTATTGCTGTGGAAGTCCATTCTCTTCAGCCTTATTGCCATAGGGTAGTGAAGTGTTACTGCGGTGGTGGTGTGGTGTTTTTAGCAAGTGAGGAACAAGATACACCATCACTTCATTAGTTTATCAAAGGGCAATAAAGAGACACACAAAAAAACAGGCACACACTCATAACTAAAAGCAATAAATAATTGATCTAACAGTCATCTTGTTTTGTTTTTTAATGAAGCTATAGTACCAGAGAAAACCAAAGCATGCACAGGGAAAACGTGCTGTTCCCATGCAGAAAAACCTTAGCCCCTTCTTGCTGAATGGTAGCATAACGTTGCTACCACCAGCGCCACCGTGTCGCCCTGATTAGGAAAACGGGATAAAAAAATTAAAAAAAGAGCAAAGATCTCCATCAAATGTCCCACTCAGTCATTGATAGATCTATTGGACCCAAAGAATGACTCTTGAGGAACATTGCAAACTGCTACATTTCTGAACAAAATAAAAATAAAAAAGCTTGATCCTTTATAAAAAAGAAAGCAATCAAAATAGCAAGATCAACAAAGGCATGTGGTGATGCATTAAACAGTACAGTTCATGAATTAAGAAATGCTGCTCGTCTATTCTGCCCATGTCATAAGAACAGATTTTAAAAAATATACCAAAGATCCTTTGCAGCGCCTTACTTCACATTTACAAATAGGCTACAGTACATGATCACACACACAGCAAACCACGCACAAACCATCAACACACAAAATACCAGAGCAGGCCTTCTGCTTTAAACCACATAAACAACAGAGAGGCAGATCATTGGTACGGATCCATCTGTTAACTGCAGTTATTCAGCACAAATACCAATACTAAAGTAGTTCAACATCCATCTGAGAGCGTTTATTAGAGGGGGTCCAACAGAACCACATGGCTAGTTATGGTTTGTTTTAGAGGCCAACATGGATTAATATTAAATTGATTTTGGTAGGTTCTGTTAATGAAGGTGAACTTCAGGTTGGAAATGTTTATGTGGTCGCATGAAAGAATGCTGGAGCAATGCAAGTTTTTTCTTTGGACTTTGAGGAAAACGAGAGGAGGTCATTTAAAAAGTAGTAGTGTATATTTCCACATGTCCAGTGAAGGAATAGGTCCGACTGAAATCCAGGATCCTCCACAGGTTTCTATGATAAAATGCAGTTGAAAAGCTTGGTTCAGCTCAGTGTCCAGATGTCAAAACATTTCGACCAAAGGGTATATCAATAAATTGAGGGGATATTTTAGAAAATGTAATGATGAATTCAGGTGATGAGGCAGCACTGTGCATTAGTCTTAAATCATGGGGTGATTCAATATTAGTTGTTCAGGGTTTTTTCTTCCCACTCTGTAAGCTTTTCAAAGCTTTTCTTCTGGTTCCACGATCAGTCTTGTTCCCAAAGCCAAACATTTAGCCTCAACATAATGTTTTTTGAATCAATAAAAAACAGTTTCAATGAAGACTGGAAAGCAGGAAACACGAGGCATGCAGGAAAACTCTCAGATAGAGCAGGCAGAAAGATTTCCCTTATGTTATACTAAGAAATTTGGTAAATTTGCCTGAAAAGGAAGTTTAAAAAATATATAATGTTTTAGATAATCAAAGAACTTAATTTATCCAATTACACTTTAGAAATAAGAAAAGAGATGTTCTTTTACAAACATCGACTGGACTTCATTAAAAGAGCATAGCAGAGTTTTTGCAGAAGTCTGCCCCCTCTGGGACAAGTAGAACTTTCAGTGTTGTACATATGAATGGGAGAAGAAGAAAAGCATCGCAGTCTTGCCTGCGACTGCACAGGTCTTTTGTTTAGATGTCTAAAGTAAGAAAGTTATAAATATCAAAGTTAACCCATTAATGATCTAATGATGGCAAGGACTCAGGAGAAGCCAAATAAATCTCCCATGAAATGACAAATGGGAAATAGAGGAAAAGTCATTTTACATTTCTAACCTTTCAACTAGCTAAACACTTCTTTAAAACATTTGTCACATTTTACCAAGGATTTGGTCAGGAAGTGAATCAATAGATCCCAAATAAAGTTCCTAAAGTTAAAATCTAAAAGTGGTTGTTAAAGGAAACAAAAAAGTGATTTCATCCCTTTAGTTCCCATGAAAGATAAACTTTCTTAAATTTTTCTGAAAGCCCATGGAAGAACAGGTTAATAAACTCTGGAAACTTCAGGTTTCCAACATACCAATGAATCAATTAGCAATCTCATGTACTATTTGTTAACACTCTGTGGGTGTAATTTAATGGTTTAGGTTAAAACCAAAGGATTTGAAAAGGATTTTTTTTTTAAGTTCAGGCAAGCTGGAATTCCACGTCAGATAAAAAATTAGCCCCATGTGTAAAACTTAGGATCTTGTACTCTATGGATCTACAGCAGTACATGTGTTGTAAAAAATAGAGCTTAAAATGCAGATCAGTGCTTTTACCTTTAACAAAGTTATTTTTTAACTTTTTGATCTGACAAACTGAAATATTTCACACTGCCTAGTATTTTTTTTAACTGTCAAACTATCAAAACATCCAGACAGTATAAAGCAGAAAACACAGATACAGATAAATATTTAGTAAAGGCACAGCAGTCAGGACTGGTTTTGTCAGTCTTTGAAGGCAAGGAGGCTTCTAACCTGAAGAACTGTCAGGAGACATGAAGGTCCCTTTGTCGGGGGATCTTTCGCTGGTCTCCACTTTCCTGTCTTGTTTTACCTGAGATTGCTCCGACCCGCAGGAAAAATGGCAGGGGTTCTGAGCAGCTTGTGGCATCGCCGTGGTACCTGTACAAACACTTTGCGGTTTACCGACAGAACTTGGATATGACGGGTTCTGGGATTTCTGGGTAATTTCAAGGTTGTGGTAGCTACCAGACTCTGCCATGGTCTGACACAGATGTTCCCAAGCTGTGACACCGTTCAGGCTTTGGCCCGGGTTGCTGATAGCTTGGCAGAGTAGCTCTGTGTGCTGACGCAGCTGGCAGATTTCCTGCTCAGTGGTGTTGCACTGGCGAAGCAGCTCCTTTGTACGCAACGTAATGTCCAGCAGACCGGACTGTCTTAGAAGTTCTACCGTGTTGAGGAATTGGCGACGGCGAGAACTTGTGGTGACGCTCCTCCTATGACTTCCTTGGTGTGGAGAGTCAGAGGACACCGCATGCAGACTAGAGATGGATGGAGATCCGAGGTCTGCGGAAGAAATCATGAAGGTGGAGGAGGGCAGACTGTTTCTGCTAGATGTAGAACTCAACAGGACAGAGTTTGAAGCTGTCGGCTTTAGTTGGTTGTGATGGCGCTCCTCAGACAGGCCTCTACTTACTGAAGTTTCTTCAGTCTTACGTTCAGTGCACACCCTCTTGCTCAGAGTTTGGGATTCCTGGTCAGATGTAGACTTGTCAGGTGGCTTCTTGGTAGGATGTGGAGCAATGCGAGGGTAAGAGTTCAATATGGGGAGGTAGGTATTTTTGGCTTTCTTGCCTTTGACACTAGAATTCAAAGGCTTGAGGTGCTGCAGTGTTGCTGGCATGAAGCTTTGCTTGTCAAGAATGATCATATTTGGAGAGACAGCATGGCTGATTATCCTCATGCTGTTACCAATGCTCAGCTGACTCCTTTTCTGGGTGACGGCTGGCTGCTGGGAAGAAGAACACTGTGAAATATTTTCACTCATTGGTTGGATGGACTTGAACTGATAAGACTTTGATATGAGATATTAGCAGAAAGAAAAAAACATTCAAAGAACATCTGTTGTTATTTTTCCTTATACAAAGTTGTACCGTATTCTCTGGTTTGACAACACGTCATTAACCCTCCTTACCAAATTAGTTGTATTTACCTTGATGATATAGACGGGTGGATGGGCCTGATTGGTAAGCTTCACAGTAGGATCTCCAGTGTTTCTGCTGCCTTGTGTTTTGGATTGACCTGAGTGTGAAGCCTCAGCATGTTTTATCCCTCTCCTTTGGCTGTTGGTGCTACTTTGGTCCTCAGCATCTGTCTGCTGCCAGTCAGAGCCCTCTGGAGAAAGTCAAAGCACTCAGAATGGACTAACAACGCTCAAATCAGGGAAACATAACTTAAAAATTCCGTAAAAGTTTGAAAACAATCCACTGGACTTGGTTTCCAAGGTTTGAAGA
>NW_015150528.1:1037272-1059719 GCF_000732505.1 Cyprinodon variegatus | reverse complement strand
TTCATCTTTAGGTTGTTAAATTATTGCCTGTAGAACCTATATCAGACATACAGTATGGGCTTAACTTTCAATTTTTGATCTGCGCTTGGAGTCAGATTTTAAGTGCTTTTTAACCACAAATAAACAGACTAATTTGATACATTTTCTAATAAGGACATTTTTTAAATCTTGAAATAAACACTGGCAAAAGCAACTCAGAAAAAACAAACCGTCCCTCACTTCTGTCCGCCATGATGCCTCCACCTCATTAGGTCACAAAGTTAAAAAAGGGTCAGTCATAAGTGGTCTGCTTTTTCAAAAATATCAATAAAAACCCTCCAATGGGAAGGTCTAGAATCAATCTTTTAGACAGATGTCTGATAGAAAATGATTCCGATATATGTATATTATCATCATTTTACATGGGTTATCAATACTATATGGACACTTCACAGGGTAACTTCAACTCACCAGAATACCCAGAGTCTTTTTCAGAGCTGCAGCTGGAGCCCATTCTGTTGGAGCCATCGGCACCTTTGGCGTCACGAATTGCCAGCATGGTGGTGCTGTTGCTCTTATCTTTAGCGTTCTTGCTTGTTGGTGCACGGGGATCACCATCCTTTAAGCGAGGCTGCTCTTTCGGCATGACGGCCCCTAAAAGAAAATATGTGGTATTTAGACTGTCAGCTGTGCATGAAATAAAAACAGACAAACTGTCTGCTGCATGCTGGTAAACTTCAATCAGTAAGTTTTAAACTTTTTTTGGTTTTGTAGAAGTCAAAACCAAACACTTCATAATTACTTCAGTGAAGATATATCAAATAGTAAACATGTCTGTTGTGAAAATATCACCTTTCATTGGAATTATGACACTGGGTGCTCTGCAGTGAACCTGAACCTAATCTGGTTTGCTTTGTTGTTGGTATTTCAACAGCAATTTGTCCAAATGCCAATGCACATTAAATTAGGGATGCACCGATCTATATTTTTCACTTCCGATCCAATAATTGATTTAGACATTTGCAGATCTGAATACATTTCCAACATCAGAGTTCTGTTTGCTTTAATGCTATGTTCACTGCTGTTGATTTTTTGATAGAATGTCTCAAACTTTTCTCTTCAAGCTAGTAAGATATGTATGAATGTACTCATTTTTATCTCAAAGGGTGACTTGAGATTAGTATGACGACAGAAAAGGAAGTCATAAAATCCTAACATCAAAACAGTACAACACGTATCGCGTTAACAGGACAAATTCCATCCTGAAAACAAATATTCCACTGTAAGAGTTCAAACTGACAAATTCCAATAGAGGTTAACTTTTTTGCTGTCCAAAAGATTTTTAAATCTAACTTCAATTTGTTATTTTATTTCTATTTCATTTTTTTTTAAATAAATTTCTGTCATGTCAATTCCCTTTTATTCTAACATTGTATGTTTCTTACATGAATGAAAAGGAGCAAGAAGAAGACAAAGCTTATAATATATGCCCCTTTCTCCAAACAAAAAACAAAACGTAAAATATAACATTTTTTCTAATTTACAATATAACTTCAAGCCACACAGGCAGGTCATGTTTTGACAAAAACAAAAAAAATCAAAATTATATTTATTTTTTATATTACATTTTTCATAGCAGTGTATAAGGTTTAATTGTTATCAATTTAAATTGTTTGTTAAATTGATAAAGAGAGGAGGAGTTCTCTATATTTAGAAGCAGGGAATTCCACAGTTTGACTCCAACATGGAGATACCCATCTGCTTCTGGGTCGTTCTGACAAAAGGGAAAGTAAAGTTACGTTTTTTTCTGACAGGATGAATTGGATTTAACTAGAAACATACTTTGTACAGTTTGAGGCAAAAGAGAATATGTCGCTTTATACATTATGCTAAATGTTTTTAATTTTATAGAAATATGCAGTAGCTCTGAGTGGGCTAATAAACAGCTAATTCTGTCAGGGATCTGTTATGTATCCTGTTAAAATTAGTATCAGCTCATAAGGTATCATTTAAATTTGCTCTAAACTGATGTGAATGTGAAAAAAGTACAGAGCAAAACATTTTTTGCTCAAATCGAAGCATGTCCCCCAAAAAGTCTATGAATAACATCAACTGGACTTCAGGGGGTATGGAGAAACCAAAGTGCCATAATTCAATATATTTAAAAAGGGGCAACGTTTGTGTTTTCGTATGTAAAAATTTAAATGTAACTGAAGTAACATGCGTCAAAATAATAAAAAATAGTTAGATCCTGGTATTCGTTCTCGTCTGCAGCTTATCCAGGTTTTTACAAAAGTTTCGACCTAAAGTGATGAATACAAATGCAAAAATTTTTTAATTTTCATTGATACACAGAGGCCTATGGTTGAAATATGTGGCAAGGTGGGGGGATATACATGGTTTAAAAAACTTAACTTGGGAGAGAGGAAGGGGGTTGGTGATGTTTATATCTGATTGATGCAGTTTCTCTATTTTAAGCAGTAATGTAACTGTAATTACTGTCATCAGTGCAGAGCAGAGATAGGAAGTAACGAAGTACAAATACTTCGTTACTGTACTCAAGTAGATTTTTCTGATATTTTTACTTTACTTTACTACTTATTTTTATGGCGACTTTTTACTTCTACTCCTTACATTTTTACACAAATATCTGTACTTTCTACTCCTTACATTTTAAAAAATTGGCTCGTTACTTTAGTTTTTAATCATTTCAATGGAGTTACCGTTATTATTTTTCACGTCATCAATACCAAATTCAATCTAATTGGATGGGAATCTACGTTGCATTTGACGCACCACTACAAGATGAATCGACAGATTCGGCGGTATTCATTTGCGGCAAATCATTGCAGCTTGGTGGCGGTGGCGTTAGCATAGTAGCATGGACGTCGAGATGATTGAAAATGAACACAACGGAGATCTAGTCCTATTGGCAGACATCCATTTAAAATGTAGGCAACAGCATGAAAAAAGTGGTTTCTACTTTTATACTTTAAGTAAATTTACAAGCCTGTACTTTGTTACTTTTACTTGAGTAAAGAAGTTTAATCAGTACTTCCTTTTACCAGAGTATTTTTTAACACAAGTATCTGTACTTTTACTCAAGTACGGAAAGTGAGTACTTTTGCCATCTCCGGTGAAGAGCTACTGTGACTGCAGCCTGGGGATGTAACAAGTCTAATCAAAGGCAGTAGGGCTACAGAAATATTAAAGAAAAGACTCAAACAAATCATTTTTCCAAAAGTTAAGGCATTTTTTTCCTCCTTTATTCGCCCTGCATGATTGAAAGCAATTATTTTACTTTCACAAAACAAATCATCTAACTGCTGGACCTACCTTTCATACTTTTTATTTCAGGAGGACAGTTGTAAATAAAAACACCCCCCCCCTCCAAAAAAAAAAAACTAGAAAAGACCTCATATTAAGTCGTGAATGTTTAAAATGTCATGGGCTGCATTCACCTGTAACTAAAAACACAAACATGTAAATAGTTCGTTTCATTGAAAGCGAAGAGTTTTGAAATAAACCACAGGGATTTGGTCGCCGTGAACGCACCACAATACTCTCTAAGCTCGGTTTTTTTTACCCTTCCTGCACCTCTTATGTTATGTAATGATAAACTCTCCAGCAAATATTAAAGACAATATATACACCACGCTCAAAATGTACATTTTAAACCCCAATATGAGCTTTGCAATCTAGAAAAAGGGGAAAAGTTACAGCTTACTAATGACAGAAACAGTGAAAGCTGGTAAATCAGCTGTTTTAAGGAAAGCAGTGCTGAACTTACCTTTAGGTGTTGGTCGATATCTTATGGTTCTTTCCAACCTTCAGGTGTGTTTAACAGAGACGGGTCAATCAGCAGCGCCATGTTACAGCTGTTACAATCGGACCTACAGTATAAAATAAATTCATGTTTCTTTGTCACAGGCTATGATGCAAAGTAAAAACAAACTAGACCGAAAACGGGCTGAGATTCCGCAATAACTGCCATCAATATAGCGAGGTTAACAAAACTACATCCGGTTATTTTCCAAAATAAAGCTCCTGGGTTAGTCAAATGTTTGAAGACAAAAGCCAGCTTTTCTTCGTACAACTTGCTGCATTAAAATATAGTGTTTGTTATTGTCTATAATTCTTGCATTTTATCACGGAGTTGCTTTTTTCCTTATCGTATCAGTTGTTTATTTTGAAATTAGCTATATGTCCCTGTTATGCAGGGGCGGAGCTGGATGGGGGGCCAGAGGTGGCCACGGCCACCCTTAGCCAATCATTGCCCCGTTGTTTTTGACTGGTCACCCCTATTAAAATTTTCTGTCTACACCTCTGTTATGTCGCTGGATCCTGCATTGGCTCATACGAATAGTTTTATATAAAAAAAAAAAGAAAAGATAGGATACTGGGCTGCATATTTAAATCTAATGTATCTTCAACCAACTTCCAGCGTTATTACCACCTTGCAGACACACAAGCCAATTTTCAAGGGGCGCAATGTTCATTGGTCAATGAGACGAGTATAAGAGCCAAACAGACAACAGTTCACTTACAGTGTGGCACTAAAAAGAGCACTTAACGCAGTTAACAATCTGCGTTTTGTTTCATTAATTTAATCCAGATGTCCATCAACTGGAATAATGCAATGTCATTAAATTAAAGCACACTATTCTAAAATATGGTTAAGCTCCAGCCATACCTTCTTTTGTTCATACCTTTACATTAAACATTCAAATTTGTAAGAACTGTTTTATTTATGATTGGTTGATGAAACATTTAAGGTGCATAAGGCACGTTTTGAAAAGGCTATTGGGATGTGCCTGGTGAAGAAAAAGCAAATGTTTGTAACAGCTGTCAGGCTGCAGGAGAAACCAGTAGGGCAGGTAGAGCCTTTATTGCATTTCCTGTGATTTAATGGCTTATGTAAGGCAGACCAGGAATACAAGTTAAAACTTTAACAGAAGACAATCTATTCATGTATGAGCAGGGTTTTATCTGTGGGCAATTCCCCCCCCGTCAATCTAACAAGAGACAAGTTTTATTTCTCAGACATGAAAACCCAAGGCCTGTGAAAACCAAATCCATGACAATTGTCAAAAGTAAAAAATTAAAACATACACATATCAATGCTAAATAAACTGGGGCTAATCTATAGCAAAAAAAAAACAAAACAAAAAAAACAAAGACTCAAAAAAATTAAAAAGGAATCAAGACATTGCAGCAGACTTTATTTTACATTAAAAATATTTCAAAGAACTTGACAGACAGCCCACACACTCTCCACAATTAATAAGACAAATACATTTCAATATAATTCAAGTATTTTAAATTGGCTGCAAGATAAGACAATAAAACAAGTTTGCCACATGCGCGGCTAAATCTAAATCCCATTTAAGCAACATGTTAATATTTCAACATTTAGTATGAATTTCTCACACTTGTGACTTCCTCCTCCTCCTCTGCAGCTCCTCACAAGTGATGGCAGCCTAGTGTGAGCTTAGCAGAGAAGCAACTCAGACGTGTCAACTGCAGGCACCCAGCAGACCTGCAGCATTAATTAGACCTGGGTGTCTACTGACTTGTAATGTCTCTGCGGATGAAAATTTGATGAATGTAGCACAAGTCTCTTGTGTGCTGGCTTTAGCTGCAGCACCAGCAAGAATATGCATGATCCTCAGCAGAGTAGGCTCACTGGAAAATAAAGCAAAAGTCAGTGAAAAGATCCTCTGCAAAAAGTTAAGATCAGACATTCATGGTGGCAAAGAAAGATGGAGCAATGACCCACCTGCCAACGTGGATGCTGGAAGCCAGGCACCACGCAGCCTCTCCCTCTGGTGTTGAACACTCCTGTAGAACTTGGCGGGCCAGGCAGAGGGCTGCTCCAGCCAGCTGTACGGGCAGAAACACCACACACTGGCCTTCCAGCAGAGAGAGCTCCAGCAGATAACGAGCCATCCACACCACCTGGAGGCACAGGTGACACGTCCAGCTTCACCAGCGTACAACAGCGAATGGAAGACGATGCAGGATGAGGATTTACCGTAGCACTACAGCGAGCCACAGAGGCAAACAGGAGGAGGAAGTGCAGCGGGGGACAGTGGGAGACCTCAAAGTTGAGCGCACACAGAACTTTGCGTTCCATCCGCAGAAGCTGACGTTTTGTGTAGGTGTGGTCCATCAGGCTGCAGAGTCCAGCCACCTGGACAAGAGGAAGCTTTAAAACAAAAGCTACCAACTGTTCATGAAATATGCCATGTTGGTTCCACCTGTCACAATTTTTAACCAATTAATTGCACATTTAAAAATGTTAGCAACTACAGCCCTATAGCTGGACAGGAGCGAGTCAGCATACATCTGGGAGGAGGCTCTCCTCTTTCTTTGCGGCAAGGAAGAGGCAAATTATGCCAAGGAGCTGCAGGTTGGCTGTGGTCACCTTCAGCTGTCGAAGGGAGCGGTTGAGGAGGTGTACTGCCAGATAGAGGGTCTCTTCCTGGAACTGCAGCAACTCCTGACAGAAAGTAAATATATTGCCCTTATAATTAACAGATCAGCCATGATGTATTCCCCCTGCATTAATTTGCATATTTAAATCAGTGGTTCTCACATCTACAACTTCAATGAGTTGGAGAAAAGGTTACTGCCATATTTAAGAGCACATTAAAACTGGACTCTTTTAAAATCATATTTATTCAATCAAAAATATATAAAATCCTCTTACATTTTAAGGAAATCTGTTTTTTTAACTAAACTTCAGACTTTGAAATTTGAAGCTGGGATAATTAAGAAAATTCAATAGAAGTCAGAATTTTGAGGTTTATTACCATCTTAAAGCTAAGAATCAAAATCCTTCCCTTTCCCTACAGAAACTCAGTGGCAAAGTTAGTTATTAAAGTTATGTTTCTGTTTCAGGATACCAGTTACAGGTGTAATTTGGAAAGCTTTTGAACGCTCACATGGACCCGAATGATCCAGTCTACCAGGATCGCTCGAGTGGCATCAGTGAAGTGGCGGGAAAGATCAGCACTGGGGAGGGAGTTTCGCATTTGAGTTTTCTAAAATCAGAAAATAAAACATATTTAAAAAATTTAACAAAGCAGATGTTGATTCGTGGATGTCCATCCTCCTTCCCCAGGGAATGACTTGCTCACCATCATATCCAAGAACACCTCCCAGGCATACGTTCGATCCGACAGGCCCAGTTTCTCAAGCGCCGTCTCTACTTCGAGTCTCAGTAAACTGGGAACCAGAGCATGGAGGCTGTGAAGTCCTTGCAGGCCATGAGGGTATAGCAGCACTGGAGCCTCTACACAGCCCTCCACTGCATATGAAGAAAAACTCATTAAAAACATACAGCATAATTTTTGTATTCGAAATCTAACCTCAACGGAAATTAATACATTTTTAATTTTTCTTTCAGTTGAATTTGATGATGGGAATTACACATTTGAAACTAGGTTTTTATGTCATGGCCTTCATCTATTTAACCCAGACACTATATGTAGTTTATCAAAAGTTTATATTTCTAAGATAAAAAATAAACTATTCAAAATGAAAATTTGAACACTCTACCAGCCATGCATGTCCTGCTGTCTTCATGGAAACCCATTAGGATGCTTTCACTGGTTTGTGCTGATAGCCTTCGTTCCTGTTGGGAATGAAGAGCATGGACATCACAGCTAGGAGGACTAGAAGTTGGGCTGGTTAGATCACAAAGATGGTTTAAAAGCAAAGACTATGAGTTTGGGAACAAAAGAGCTTTAGGATGAAGGTGGTACACAGGACAGAAGGCCTACCCATCTGTGCTCTGGCTCCAGTTTGACCGGGGCCGTCCTGGACTCTTCTTCTACAGGCTGACAGCGATCTATAGACCCACAGGCATTCGCCCAAGTTCGTAGTGGGGCCCTCCTCTCATCTGCCTAGGGGGGCAACAGATTGTCTCTGTTCATTCATGCTGATGTACATTTCTCAGTGCCTGCATCCTTGCATCTTTTGCATAAACCAAGCGGTCTGCAGAAATTGGAAATATTTTCCAAACTGCTGCTTTAGTCGGGTCCCTTTGTGAGACTTTTTGCTGTCCAGCACAACAATCATCTAAACTCTTCTAAAACTAATTGCTAAAATCCATGAAGTATTTAAAGTTATATTTCTGAATTTGTCTGCTGTTGTTATGCATGTATTCTTTCTGTAAAATAAGACATTTTTCAAGTGTTTTCTTTTAATATTTGTTGACTCCATTTACATATGAGATTTCTATCATATTTTTATGGATATGTCCAGCTTTGCCACCCGCTTCTACAGTTTTTGTTCTTCCTTTGGCCCAATTTTCTAGATCAGCCACTGAATCAACCAAATAAAACTTCTCTCTCACACACAAAAAAGTTTAAATTAATTCATCAAAACAAAGACAAATGAAACCATATAAATTAAGCTCAAATGGGCCTGAGTGAGAGGACTGCAAGGCTTAAAAATATGAGTTTTTATTTCCTTTTCTTACAGGTAAAGATCACAAAGTTTTTAGGTCATAAGGTAAAACCATGTTACCTTTACCATGTTATGATTGATTGACTAATGGTGATCACTGATCACACTCAGCTCACCTTTTTGTGCAAGTCCAGCAGTGGCTTGGAGTCGCAGAACCCGCTCCTGGCCATGGTGATAGCCGGGGGCAGAGATCTGGTGCAGGGGCCTCTGCAGCTACTTACCGCGGGCTTCAGCGGAGGCATAGGGGGGACATAGGAGCCATGCTGCCATGGACCACGCTAATAAACACAGCTGGGAAACACTGATTGCATCTGACGCAAAGGTGGGCAGTTTTAAACTTCCGGCGGACGCTCATCTTGATCAATGCGCGCGACGAAATAAATGATTTATCACTATTTGTTTGAAGTGCAGCGCTTCTCTTTTACAGTAAGCATTAATATATTTTAATTAACTTTAATTCGTCCTAAATATAACATTTGTTCTTTGCATCTTCAGTATAGATCAGTTTTGAGAAAAGTGCGGATTATTTTTAGAATCACTTGGCGGAAAAAACACGAAAGAAGCTGAAGAAAAATCACTCAGATATGTACATTTTAATTTCAGAGCATTTAGAGTAAAATTCTTTATAAAACCCAGATGTTCTGGTCCAAGTATAGGATTCATACGATTATTTGAAAGCATCATTCTGCATATTTGCTACTTGCCATCCATTCTGATTGACACTATAGTGTTTACACATTTTAATACCAATAAATAAATAAATATAAATGTTATTGATCACAAATAATTTATTTACTGGATATGAAGACGAGTTGATGTAAGTGGTCTGAGAACAGGTCATCCAGCAGCAGAGGTATTAACCAGTAATATTTGGAGTAATTTTTGGATCAAAATCTTACTTTGAGGTAGTTTTATTGTAGCATACTTTTTACTTTTAGATCTTAATAAAATATCACTACTCTTACTTAAGTAAAATGTTTGGCTTTGCCATCCATTATGAGTGCCTTGACTGAAAAACAAATCTTATTAAAAAAAAAAAAAAAAAAATCCACAGGATGACCCGGAATTAATACGGAAGAGGATTAGGGCCATTCAATTATTTTGTTTAAAGTAACTGATGTTTAAATTTTATTTCAGTATGACAAAAAAGTCAGAATTCTGACTTTTTTTCTTATAATTCTAACTTTAACCTCAGAATTCTGACTGTTTTTTGGCAGCTAACAAACATGTTAGCGTCAAGCTGTAGCTATGTCTGTTTTAGAGATTAGCTCTCTTGTTTTAAAGACCTTCCTCTCTTCCATTAATTATATTGCATCACCGGGGACCCCCTCGGGCACGTAAAAAGTTGGCTAATTGCATCATTTTCCACCAATGTGTCCTCCCAAACAACTCACTTCTTTGTCAGTGAAGCTGCATGCTCTAACACTCTTTCTTCATGGTGCCCATCTACATTAAGATCCAAAATTCTGAGGTTAAAGTCAGAATTCTGACTTTTTTCCCATATTAAACTGAAATAAAATTTAAAAATCAGTCAACTTTTTGAAATTTCTTCAGGGTCCCTAATCCCTCTCCGTAAATTAATGCTCATCATTTTTTTTGTACACAAGTACCTTAACCTACATAGACAGACGGAGGCCAAGCTGATATACAAAGTAAAGTGCTGGTTTCATGTTTTATGTTAAAAAGAAAATTTATTTGGAAAAGTGTCTCTTTTGCCTGGAATAATTTTCAATTACACGCTTTTGTATTTATTATATTATCAGTTAAATATCTAAACTAGCACACAGCTTTACATTTTGGTCCATCTTTCATCTTAAATATAAGATGTTATGATCAGTTACTCAGTGGGCTACTGGAGTAGCCTTTTTATCAGATACTTTTTACTCTTGAGTGCAATTAGTGGGTTTTCTACCCACTTCCGTCTGGCAGACTGTCCTTGAATTTTGTCTGGATATGAAATTGCACCACCTATTGGTTTGTCTACCATAAGCTACCAATAATTTAGTCATTTTCTTTATCCTTTGTTTTTCAGGGTTAATACAGGAATGAGTAACTGTAATTTAATGCTCTTTTAATGCTCTTAGAATTCATTTTAATGCCATCAACAAGTACCCATGATGGCAAAATCCTTCATCTTTACTGTCGACAGGCTATAGCCATGTTTCGAATTCCTCGTTTTCCAGCCACTTTTGTTGAAATTTGCATTTTCCCCTCGTTTCTCTAGCTTTTTCGCCGCCACCGATCTTCTTTTCTGAACATACAGCTTTACGAAAAACCACAACAGTTCTGCACAAATATATTATTGGGATGTATCTGACGAAATTGCTTTCATAAACATTTTTTTTTTAAATAAAGCATTTTAAATGCCACAATAATCACATCTAATTAATTTTAATGCCAATCAAGGTCTTAATTTAAAAAATATCTCTTTTAATGATTTTTAATGATGCGGAAAACCTGTTTTTGTAAAAACATGACTACAATAAACAATTTTTTTAAGAAGCGGATAGAAGCTTAAACATGGTCCGTTTTAATATTAACCAATGTTAAAAAAACATACAAAACAAACAAGAAAAGGGTTGAATTTTAGAAACTGTTATGAGATTTTTACATTTCTAAGGTAACTGTTCTCCCATCTATTAAGAAAAAATCTAGAGGAAATAAAGTTGTTTGGATGTAAACAATACCTGATACACTGAAATGATGTGGTTATGTAGAATATAAGTGAATATATAAAGCAAAGCATGAAAGACAAACACACAGTTTTGATCAGTAAAAAGGTTTACTGGCACATTATAGTTGCAAATATAAGCTACCATACTGTAGCAGGTATCACCCGTTACACTGTAAAGTCTTGTAAGAGGTGGAAATTCCAGCTAGGACAGAGTCCTCCCTTTAAAGATTGCTTTTTTTTCATTGCCCTCTGAGCATCAATCGAAAATAAAAGGAGGGGAAGAAAAAGAAAAGTCTCTGTAACAAGAATCAGGTATGACATTCCTGACCATTGATCACATTCAAATATACAGAGAAACATGTGAACTGTGGTAAAGCTGCAAATCAAACACTACTAAGCTACAGGCCTCCCCTTCTACTAATGATGCATTCACCAATAAGCTCCTTTTTCTTTTTTTTTGGTATTTACATAATGAAGAGGCACTTGTTGTGCCAGTGTATGCCTACAGGAGAGGTCAGGGGTGTTCACTTGCATGTTCAGCTGTGAAACATTGCTTAAAGCGTGGCCGACAGAGAGGTTCGATCTATGGCTTCACCGCCAAGTTTAAAAGAGTCCGGCAGCATCCCCCTGTGGCCATGATAGCAATGAAGGCAGATCCACAGTGGAGTCCATCAGTGCAATGGTTCTGATACGGGACCCTGCTGAAGCAGGACTCCACGACAGAGTATGATGACTGTGCCTGAGCCAGTGAGAAGAGGTGCTGGAGTTGTTTCAGCGTAAATCAAAGCCATTTGATCACGGTATTGTCTGCAGGAACTGAGGCCACTCAGTGGTCACTGCTGTGTTGAAATAAAACGCTGCTTTTTCCTATTTGAAATCCCTACTTTCACCCAAGCATCTGAACAGGCATTCTCTTTCACTCTACCAAGCACACAAACTTAAAATCATGCACAAACAGGCAAAATAAACTAAAATAATATTAAACTTAAATTAATCTGATGACAAGAGGGATATCCTGAAGAATGCTCATTTGTTATTACTAAAACTCTAACACCATCAGTAGTAAATGGAGGAAGTTTCACCCTCCATTATTCTTTAGGTTAAAAATGACCTGTTCTTCATCCAAATACTATCAAGAAATAAGGGGCTGTTAAAATATAGGTCTGTTTATAAAATCTCTCCATTTAAATGTAGATTCTTAAAGGTTTTTTGGGATAAAAGTGGAGCTAAAATAGCAATTCTCTAATGGAATCCCTTTGGCATTAAAAACTTAAATAAAAACAAGAAAAACATAAAGAAAGCAGTTCAAAAAAAACTTTAATATATTCATATTTAATATAATGGACTCAGAACGAGACAATCTATTTTCCAGAATTTGAGAAATAGATGGACAGAAAATAGGAAAAAAAAATCTCAAAACAAACAGGAAACAGAAAAGAAATGTTTCGATGTCCATTTTTCATTAGAAGAATGAAGTGAGATCGCTTCCAGCATCACAAAAAAAATATTTTTCCTGTCAGTTCGAGCACTGTTCAAAAGCTGCCCACAGCTTCTCTTAATCATGTGCCTCCATGACTAAAAGGATGCAGGTTTTCTGTTCAAATTAAACAAGCTGATGTTTGAGTAGCTCCTCCTCTCAGCAGTCGGGTTAAAGGCAGGTCCAACCAGGCTTTTAGCTAGGAATATTTCATAGGGCGTACACCTTTGAGTATCACATCTTTAGGCTTTGTGTGCCGTAGGGGAATCCTCTCCTGGAAAATTTTTAAATTTAGACTCTGAAATGCCATTTCCTGCATTTTGAGGTGGAATGCAGCTAATTTTTTGTCTTTGTCCAGATTATGGGAAGTATATTTGCTTGAGTAGAGGTGGAAGTTTCATAAGGAAGACATGAGATCATTTTAGGTACAATATTATGTTTCAAAGGTTAATTAAAAAAAATCAGAAAGAGTTATGCTACATTCTCGCTGCGATTTAAGCAGCAAAAAAGCGCGTGCTGCTTCATTTTTGATGGTAGTACACAGCTCAGACGTGTCCAGCAAAAAGTGTGTTCAGATGTATCTGATGTTTCTGCTGCTCCTTGTGTTCAATGGCAGAGGCCGGCTTTTCTATATTTGCTGTGATCAGTGGGTAAAATGTAGTTTTAATATATTTTTATGTGAGAAAATTCACCTCAAACATCGTCTGTACAGTCAGTTCATCAAGATTACGGTCCTGCCTTCAAATATTATTCGCTGTCGGAGGCACGCAGACTCCCACATATCAGCGGTGCGCTGTCACTGGGAATCCCCAGCAGCAGCTACCTCAGGCCAGCTCACTTCTTGGGGGTTTCTCCCTACTATTCGTGGTGGCTGGAAGTAGATGTTAGCATTTTTTAGGTATATGGTACAAACGGCAGGCACCAGAGTAATAAAAACGAACATATTTTGCTGGAAGGTTTTGAGTTAATTTAGGTGTTGATAAACAGTTTCAGTGGAGTGATCACAACGCTCTGCATCAGCAGCGCTGTCCGTCTCCCCATCGGCTCGTAGATCATCTTTTGTGATTGGTTGATGTGGCGCCAAGAGCAGCAAAAATTTAGTTTTTCCAACTCCAGTATCTGCTGCTTGTGAAATTTTGAGCAAAGTTTCCGGTGGGAAAATGAGGGTGTACCAAGGCCGCACATCACAAAAACAGGGCTTATAATTTGTCTTTTTTTTCTTTTTTTTTTGTAAAGGGTGTACAATGTACAGCCAAACGCATTGCTAGCTAAAAGCCTGGATCCAACGGGTCACACTCAACTTGCTTCAAACATTCAACCTTTAAACGTTTAAGTGCTTGGACACTTAGAGAAACAAATCAGTCTCAAAACATTAAACATAGAATGAATTCAAGCAGTAAATGTCCAATAAGTTACTTTTACTTTTAAAAGCACACTTTTTATTTTTTAGATTTTCAAACTGGGAGCCAAATAAAAGCTAATTTGAAAAATACTCTAATAGTTTGCAATGATATTTTAAAAAGAACAAGACGTTGCTGCTGATCCATTTCAGCCAGGGAGGAAAGTTTACAGAACTGAGGAAATAGTAAAGGCGTAAAACAGTAGATACTTCTGGACAGGTCCAGGAAAACTGGGTCAGGAGTATCGTCTGCTATTCAGTTTTATTCAGTCTGTATAAATATGTACACACGGAGAGACTAGACTGGATCCGATTTCTCTACAGAAACCAAAGACTAACTGGAATCTGCGTTTACCAACCTGGTCTCCACGTGAATGAATGCTGCATTGCATCAAATAATGCAGCTTCGACAGCAACAGTAAGCCATGCATTGGATTTTTGTCATCTTGAGTCAAATTACCAGCCAGCAAATCAGGACAGCAATCGTAAACTACAAGGTTTCACAATGAAAACAGCCCCCTTGATGTTGTGTAGTGTCCTCTCCCTCTCGCCTGTGTTCCAGCAAATTTTTAGTTTAAAAACATGCATATTAAAAGAAAAAGAAAAAAACGACACAAATGGATGGCTGAAGATTAAAAACTCGTTCTCTTGCGCTCTCTCTGCACACGCATGCATTCGAATCCTCTCGTGCATTGGCATGAACACCCTGTGCAGTGCAATCACCATAACTCTCCATGGCTCACCCCTTGCCCCTCCAACAGTAGGGAAACCCTACACTTGATTTGTAACAGCAAGTTCCAGAAAGAGCACTTGTTATTTTTTTTGTCTTAAATCAAAAAAATAAAATAAAAAATTTGAAATATGGCTTTACATTTAAAACCGCAACTGATGAAACAATAAATTGTCGGTTTTCCTCCCAAATGTTTTGAATTTTTTTTTTCTCTAATTCGGATGAAATTAGGAAATTCTACCTGTGGGTCATTTGTTGTGCGTATCTGTGTTTGGTAACCTTGGGTTAAGCTGGTAAAGATGTGGGACTTGCTGGCATTACCTGTTTTTTTTTTAAGTGTAAAGGCTTTGATGTGGTGTTGCAGAGGTCCAGCAGGGAAGCCTGACGCTGACCCAAACAGGACATGCAGAGACAAAGCTGCCAGTCTATTAAAACAAACCAGCTGAGCTCCGTCACGCATGGTCTGTATGTTCACTTCCTACTTTATTTTAAGCTACTTTTTTTTTTTAACTTTCTTTCAATGATTAACCTGTAACGGTGAGGATGCGTGTGTCAAAGACTGAATGAAAAATGTGCCTTGTGCCACCTTTTTTGTTTTGTGTCATTTTAATTCCTCAGCAGTGCAAGGGTGCATGAGGGGTTAGGATTGTGTGCCAGCCTGCCTGCTTGTTCACGAGTCTTAGTGATCATTCCCGTACGCTGGCAGAGTAGGAAAACTGAGGGAAGTGTGTACGCTGATCTGAATCCTCAACATCTAAGCTGTCATCTGGAGGGAAAGTGGAGAGAGGGGGAGAAATGGAGTTAAAACAGCTGAAAAAGTTCAGAGTTGCACAGAAAGATGGTAATCAAAGTTAGTCTGCTTACACTTGTCTGGAGGAGTTATTGTAATAGATTGTGCTGTGAACTCATCGTCGAAGTAACGGGTGTCGGTTTCCGATGTTACTTTGGGCTTAAAGGGTGGAATAAGCTGAGAAGATACACAAACCAAATCACTTTAAGAACAGCTCATCCTGTTAAACATCACATCATGGATTTGATTTTTATCTCTTTCTCTCACTTTTTTTTCAAGGATGTCCTGCCAGTTTATGGTGGCAAAGAACTTGTGGGTCATTACTTCTTTGGCATCATCTGGTCCACCTCCAAGCCTGTTAACAGAAAACAAAATTACCGTCATCGCCACCTGGCTATAAATAAACACGCAAACGCAGTTATCAGAACGAAGCACCCAGCAACGCTGACTGGTTTCAAAACAAATTTAGTGTTTGTTTTGTTAGTTAGCCTGCAAGCTCATCTCAGTGTGCTAATATTAGCAGTACTTCTGTGATTGGCAGAAAAAACTCAGGGTCTTGAACAAAACAACAATCAATTATGTCCCTGTTTAAGACTATTACCGAGAACCAAAGACAATCAGGGAGGAACATGGGCTTCAATAACATTATTACTCTGTTTATGGCTGTACTGCAGAGCACACTAAGCAAACCATTACGTGTCAAACCCAGGTAATGACCTTTTCTTGAGTTTTACAGCTTCATCTTTAGGAAGCACATCTTTCAGCAGATAGATAAAAAACAGAGATGGAATAATAGCACATCTAATTTTGTTCAGTTGAAACAGTTTGAAACTGCTGATTTTAACGCAAACATTTAAACCTTCTGAAACAGCGGAACTAAAAAAGAAACTGCAGAATCAGACTAGATAAAAAAAAATAGATAGATAGGCCAGCTTTTTTATTACACCAAAAACACAGTGGCACAGTTAATCAATGGACTTAGTACAGTATGACGATGCAGAGGAAATGTATTAATAAAAAGTGAGGTTAGTACAAACAAATAAGGTGCGGTTAAATGGACAACAGTGAAACTGAAACAAGTGCAGACAGCTACTGGAGCTGGTTTCCTCTGCAGGAACCTGTTCCAGGAACCAGCATTGTTTACTGGGGCCATTTCAAACAGGGTCAAACCACATTACAAGGCTAGATTTCTAACCCACTAAATGGTTCTGGTAGGTAGAAGGTTATGTCAGGATTTTTACATGCTCTGTATTGGTTGACTATACCCAGCATATTGTTTCACTAATCTCCAAGCTTAAACTCATAAACTTATCAAGATTTCCTGTTGAGTAGAAAAAGGTTACTGAGGATTTTCTTACATTCAAATTTAAAACACTAACTTTTAGCCACTAGGGGACGTTAGACCAGTAACTACCACACTGGAAAAAATCGAAATCTAGATAAGTCATTTATTGTTACAATAAATGTATTTGTTCTGGGATTGAGGAGGTAAAAGAGACATTTTGCCAATGGAACAAGACAATTTACATTTAAAATAAGAAAACGCAAATGCATCGTCTTATTTCAAGTACTTGTTATCTAATAATCTTATTTTAAGAGTAAAAATATTCATTCCATTGGCAAACTATCTCATTTACCTACTCAAATTAAGGGTAAATATACTTAATTTAAGACATTTTTACTTATTTCTAGATTGCTTTTTTCCAGTGCAGGTTTTGCTCCCCTGAAAGCAAGTGGCAGCACTTTACTGCTGCACTTAACCCTTTCTCCTTAATTTACTAGCAAATACTAGTTTAATTTACTAATAGTTATGAGTTAAAGCTAGAGTCAGATGCTCTACCTTTGTTTTGGATCTTTTTTCAGCAGGCCTGCCAGCAGGTCCTTGCCCTCTGGTGCCAGGTTCTTAGGGAAGCGGATGTCCTCCATGAGGATTAGCTCAAACAGGCGCTCATGGTCCTGGTTGTAGAACGGCAACCGGCCGCACATCATCTCATACATCACCACTCCCAGTCCCCACCAGTCCACTGCACGTCCATAGTCATTGTCCTCCAGTACCTGAAGGAGAGCCGAAAAAGGAACATTCAAATGCAAAAGGAAAAAAAGGAACTAGCCATGAAGACCTTTTGTTCTGACATTCTAAATATCATTTTGCAAAAGGTTAAAGAGCAAAAAATGCAGATCTGGGTGTGAAAGATAACCATGCAGATATGAAGGATATGTTGCAAAATAAAAGTACTTTAAATCTGGAGTATTTTTTATTTTTTCCAAATGTTTTTCAAATTATAAAATAAATAATTTTTCATTGTATTTTTATTTATTTTTTGAAGATTTTAGGTTTGCAAATTTATTTTTTCAACGTTTTATTTTAACTTTAAATTTTTTTCTTTATTCCCCCCAAATGTATATTTTTCAGATTGAGTTACACAAACAAAAGGACACTTAGGCTGTGTCCAAACATCCACCCCAATCACTATATAGGGCACTATGTAGGTTACGCCATTTTAGAGGAGTGTCCGAACATCTAGTGGATGAAAAAGTAGCGGACTAAAAATTTCCCACAATTCACCTAGAAAAGTAGTGATCATCCATGGTGACCAGATATATCCCAGAATGCTTTGTGAGAGCTCAACTTGCAAAGCGTTAGAGGAATTGTAAATACAGCAGCAATTAACAAAGATGGTGCATTCACTGTGCTGGGGAGGCGGAGTCACATGACCAACTGAGTTCACCATAAAGTCCATTATATAGTCCCTGCTCTATATAGTGAAAGAGGGATTTCGGGGTTAAATGTTTAAACAAGAACATTCGCCCTGATCACTATATAGGGTACTATATAGTGATTAGGCCATTTTAGATGAGTGCCCGAACGTCTAGTGTATGAAACAGTAGTGGACTCGAAATTTCCTACAATGCACCTTGAAAAGTAGTGATCATCTATGGTTACTAGATGAGCAGATATATCCCAGAATGCTACTTGCAAAACATCAGGTGATTCGTTGTGACAGTGTCAGGTAGTGACAGCGGCGACTAATAACAAAGATGGCATTTTCACCGTGCAGGGAGGCGGAGTCACGTGACCAATGGGAAGAGAAAAATAGTGATGATCTGTATGCACGGTCAGTTAACTGAGTTCAATATAAAGTCCACTATATAGTTCCTGCTCTATATAGTGAGGGATAGGGGTTAGGGCGGACATTCAGACACAGCCGTTGTGTTTTCTAGACTGATATCCAGAATCAAAATGGCCTCACCTCTGGTGCCAGGTACTCGGGGGTTCCACAGAACGTCTTCATTGTGTCGCGGGCTGTGATTCCCTCCTTACACAGCCCAAAGTCTGTTATCTTTATATGGCCGTCTTTGTCCAACATCAGATTCTCCAGCTGCAAATGCAAAAATTCAAATGAATCACTTGAACTTTATGGCCGAACTAAAAACTAGAGATGCATTAAATGTCCGTACTGTATTAAACACTGTTTAGAAATTGGTCCAATTCCGATTTGATTCTCTAAGGCAGCAGTCCCCAACCACCGGGCCGCGGACCTGTACCGGTCTGTCGGTCATTTGTTACCGGGCCGCACAAGCAGGATTTTCTGTGGTTACAGTGACCAAAACAAAGCTACGGAGCAGACAGGACATTATGAGCACACTTCGTGTGTCATTGTCTCCGATTACGCCTAGATTGGACCGGCTTGTTTAGGAGAAACAAGCTCAGGGATCCCACAAACTCAACATAATGGTGAGTTTTATTTTTATGCTGTTTGTATTTGATTTTATGCCAGTCGTATCATTTTATTTGATCGTATTTACCCTCCACACTTTAAAGGCCGGTCCGTGAAAATATTGCCTAACATATAACCGGTCTGTGGCGCAAAAAAGGTTGGGGACCGCTGCTCTAAGGAATGTCAACACATAAGACCTGCAACAGGTTCTTTGGTTTTATCAGAAAATAGATGCAAGATTATCCCTGTATAGAAAGAATTGGTCCTCATCAAATATATATAATTATATATATTGGTCCACATATTATAAAGGTTTTGCTAAACAAACAAAAAAAAAAACCCTCAAAAAACAGCATTGTATATGAAAGTGTGTTTTATATACAAAAACAAATCTATGAGCTTCTGTGTTTATCAGGACTAAAACAAGAGAAAAAGAAGCTTTATAGGAGAATACAAAAAGCATTCAAACATGTTGAAGCTAAAACTCTCCACTTGGGTTTTGGATAGAGGATATTTAAAAACAAAAGGCTTTTTACATTTTGAAAGCAAATCGGTAATTTGTTATCCACTTTGAGTTTAATTACTGCTCCGAGTGGGTTGTTCTTTCAGCAAACGGTACATTTTGGAGTCATTATGCTTCAGTTAATGGTTATTCTATTGGAAGATTATGTCAAGGAATTATTAATCACAGTAAATCCCAGTTATTTGATGTAAACCAGTGGGACTCTCCGTTTTGATGCATGTGAGAAAATCCAACCCCAGTTGTGTTTAGATCTCTGCTTGACATATTGCGGCATCTCTCATAAAAAGCAGATTATTTTTTCAACCCAGAAGATGTAAAAACTTCAAATTGAAATAGGAATCAGCTGAATTTAAGCTAAGAATGTTGTGGTGTTACATGGTGAGAATAGGTGACATTTATTTACCAAAACATGCATGACCTTTAAATAAGAAAATTTACCTTTAAGTCCCTGTAAACGACATTGCGTGAGTGTAGATACTCCAGTGCAGATACTATTTCTGCACCGTAGAATCGTGCCCTATCTTCTGTGAATACTCTTTCCCGGGATAAATGAAAGAAGAGCTACAAGAGAAATAACAGGTGGAATAAAATATTTGTACAGGCCAAGTTTCAAATTCACATTTAACAGCTTTTTCTCCAACTTACAAACACAAATAATATTTGCCTTAATCTTTACAGCATAAGCAGTAAACTATAAGTTGATGATACTTTCAGTTTCAACCGCTAAGCAGTAAAATAAAGCAATAATTACAAAAGTGGAGAGCAGAAAAGAAAGCCTTACTTCTCCTCCATTTGCATACTCCATCACAAAGCATAGCCGGTCGTGTGTTTGAAATGCATATTTTAGTGTCTGAAGAACAGAGGGAAATATTTGACTCGTTTATGAGGACAAAACAGAGCATCACATTAAAACAACACAAATATAGGAAACCCACCGTTAGAAAGGGATGCCGTGTGTTTTGGAGAACTCTGCTCTCTGTAACTGTGTGTGCCACCTCATCCTACACACACACACACAATCACTTTTAGTCCACGTAGTCAAAGACAAACACATTGCTTGCTATGACACAGTTTGAACTGAAGGGCTTAATGTGAAAGGATTTACTTTAGCAATGATGACTTCTTTGCGGAGGATTTTCATGGCGTAGTACATCCCCGTGGCTTTCTCTCTAACCAGGATCACTTTTCCAAACGTTCCTTTGCCCAGCAGCTTCAGGTAGTCAAAGTCAGTCATGGTCTGGAAAAAAAACAGTAAGAGGTAAAATTATGGAAATTCATTGCCAAAAATGATTTGCCAATCTGCTATGACTCATATGTACACTTAACATTGCATTCCCTATCAATTAGGTTCACTATGACGTTGGTCCACCCTTTGCAGCTATAGCAGCTTCACCTCTTTTGGGAAGCTCGTTCACAGGCTTTAGGAACATCTTTATGGGAATTTCTTACTAATCTTTCCAGTATTGCATCTGTGAGGTCATAGCTCTGGCACTCAGTCTCTGCTCTGTATCATCCTAATGTTTTTCTCTCTGTTAACACCCAGTGAAATACTTTGAAATTTAACATTTCAGGTTAAGAGTGTTATTGGAGGACAGAACAAGAACGTTATTTTTTTAAATGAAGAAACGTATTTTTAAGGCAAAAAAACAAAAACAACATTAACATAACAGAAAGAAAAGGATAGAAATTGAACAGTATTGATCTCACAATGGAGAAATTAACTCTGCATTTAACCCATCCCCTTTGGGGAACAGTGGGCTGCCTTTGTGCAGTGCCCGGGGAGCAGTGCAGGGTTAAGGATCTTGCTCAGGGACCCAGAGTGCAGGCTGTGGAGATCGAACTGAGTACTTGCAACCTTCTCAGAGTACAAGTGCACTACTCTAACCACTAGGCCGACACTCACCCCTTCTATAGAAGTGTCTGATGTACTACAAGCAGCAAAGCATAGTTGTTACATTTCTTAATCTATAATCCCTTCTGGGTTGTCAGTAAGTCTCTCCTGCACAACAGAGGACCCAGAACCTGCTAGAGGGACTATATATCAGTATTGGCTGAGAAGCCATTTAATATTCCAGGATGAGCAGGAGGATGCCACTGGTGAGAGAGACCACTAGGCCAACACTCCCTTCAAGACCTAAAACAGTTACTCACCCTGTGATGGTTAAAAGAGATCGCTTCAACAAGAAATTCATTAAAAACACTTAATTTAATGGGTTTAATTGGTTACAACATAAACCATTAATGCTGATACAAGAACTTAAAGGGGAACGCCGTTTTTTTTTTTTTTTTACATTGGCCCCTTGATTTTACATTATTACATCATGTTGTGCTCACCCATGTTAGTTCTGTGTCATTTGGAGCTGTTCTGAAGATATTCCGTTAGGTTATATCCAAGTAACGTCTTTCTATGGGCAACGACTTGAAGACACAAACTGAATTGTTCATAATGTATTCCGCGGGCGCCGGCTACCATTAGTTCATCCTGTCCGCTGAACTGCTGCTAGTTTTACTCACATGTCTGGAAGATGTCTAGTGCTACTACCACAGATGATCTTGCTCTCGAAACAGAATTGAACGATTCAGATTAGCTAGCCGAACAAATAGAAGGGGTAGAGCGTAGCTGTCTGTGGCACGGGCTGCCTGTCACAACTCCAGTCCGGCGCGCGGACGACATCATACAC